>NC_066526.1:20214641-20297141 GCF_024679095.1 Eriocheir sinensis | reverse complement strand
TCTGGAACGTTGACAGGATAAGAGGCATGTTTGTGAAGGAGAAATAGGCGCTCTTTAATGAAAATCAATAGATGTTGGCTCGGTCACTCTCCAGGTGTATATTAGAGTGAATAGGTAAACCAGGTGTGTCAGTCAGATAAGCACACCTCTGATGCCTCGCTAAAGATTTGACACTTACCTAGCTAAACTTCCCTAATTAATGAACACAACAAACATATGAAAACCTTATCACTGTGTCTAGAAGAACGTATCAACTCTCTCTCTCTCTCTCTCTCTCTCTCTCTCTCTCTCTCTCTCTCTCTCTCTCTCTCTCTCTCTCTCTCTCTCTCTCTCTCTCTCTCTCTCTCTCTCTCTCTCTCTCTCTCTCTCTCTCTCTCTCTCTCTCTCTCTCTCTCTCTCTCTCTCTCTCTCTCTCTCTCACACACACACACACACACACACACACATATTGAACCCTGTAAATTGATATCCTTGTCTTTATCACAAAAACAAGCAGACTCTCAAGGAACGAGGAGTGTTGTCACCTCGTAAACGGGGGAGGGAGGTGAAAGAAGAAGGGAAGGGAAAAATGGGAGAGGAAGAAGAGTGTTAGAGTGGCGTCAACTTACCTGAGATATTAAACGGTTTAGTGGGCGAGATTGTGACGGTGAAATGTCGATTTGTGTGTTATGATTTTGTTTTACTTCCTCTTCTTCGTCCTCCTCCTATACATTCTGCTCCTCCTCCTCCTATTCGTCCCCACCCTTATCTTTCTGGTCATTCTTCATTTCTCAACAGGTGAAAATCAATCAGCTCAGTCCTTGATATCTTCTTTTTCTCCTCCTCTTCCTCCTCCTTCTCCTCCTCCAACACTAACCCTTCCTCTCTCTCTCTCCTCCGCAGGTGAAGTGAGCTCAGATCTTCGCGTGTGGGCCAACGGGACGTGGCACCAGACTCTGCCATGGGGAGGCTACGCCCGCGCCCTCGCCACGGCCTCCTCGCCCCTGCTGGAAGTGTCCCTACCCACCCAGGCCTCGCTCCTCCCCGCCGTCCATCGCTACGAGGTCGCTATGGCCCCGGGACCCCCCAACGCCCTCACCATCAGCTACGGCGTGGGCGAGAGACACCGGCAGGAGAGGGTGGTGGAGACGGTGTTGCTGGTAAGTGTTGATGGTGGTGATGGTGGCGGAGAGTATCAAGACCTCTCTTTCTTCTGGCTTCTCCTTCCTTTTTCTTTAGTCCGGAGCAGCGTCTAGCGGGCTTTCTTTGTTAGCTTATTTTTTTTTATTTGTTGTTTTTATTTTTTGCCCTTGAGCTGCCTCCCTTTGCCGTAAAAAAGAAAACTTATGGTAGTATTGGTGGTGGTCTTTCCGTCTCTTCTCTCTCTCTGTCTGTCTCTCACTTGCAAACTATCACACACGCACACACACACGCACACATCGCAGCTTGAGGATAGTAGTGGTAGTCGTATCTCTGCCTCTCTCTTTCTCTCTCACTTGCGGACTTTCACACACACACACACACACACACACACACACACACGCACACATTGCATAGTTTGATAGTGGTAGTGGTCTCTCTCTGTCTCTCTCTCTCTCTCTCTCTCTCCCACTTGCAGACTCGCACACGCACTCACACACACACGCACACGCACACACACATCGCAGAGTTTGATCATTATAACTTCTTAAGCCGCTTCCACGTCTCTATAATGACATCCACCTCTACCTGTAAGTCAGCCCGCGCCCTAAAGAGACTCATTAATGCTAAGCCTCTTTGTTGCTTCTCGTCTCTGTGGCTGGAACGCTCCCTCACCCCCCCCCCCTCACCCTCACCCCCCCTCACACTCCCTCCGAAAGTCACCCACCCACTCCTACTCCCACTCCTACTCCACCCTCACTCCTACTCCTCTCTCACTCCACCTCACTCCCACTCACAAAGTCACTCACACACCAGTACTCTCTCTCTCTCTCTCTCTCTCTCTCTCTCTCTCTCTCTCTCTCTCTCTCTCTCTCTCTCTCTCTCTCTCTCTCTCTCTCTCTCTCTCTCTCGCAATACAGACAGCAGCCATTTAATTAACAGACAACCAATTTGGCCCTTAATCACACCTTCCCACAGTCCCCTCCCCTCCCCTCTCCCCCCTCGTCTCACCTCACTTCCAGCCAGGTAATTAAACCCCGCCAGGTGTCTCCCTATTCCCTATTTCGCCGTCTATCCTTCCTTCGGTTCTCTTCTATCTACCCATTCCTACTGAGTTCCCTTTCAATTGCGTTATCTCTCCCATTTTACTGTTAAGCCATATCAGCTGTCCCCTTCTTCCCTATTTCACTATTTTTTCTGCCTTATGTTCCGTTTTCCTTTTTAGCCCTACCAGATGTCCCCCTCTCACCTATTTTAGCCAGCCTTAGCATCCTTTTATTTTATGTCTCTCTCCTATCTATCCTTCTTGACAGAGCACCTTTTCCATGGTCTTAATTATGTCCCATTCTACTATTAAGCGTCACTAGATGCTCCTATCCCTTCTTCCCTATTTCGCCATCCTTCCTTCCATCCTACGGTTCTCTCCATTCGTTCTGAGTTCCTTTTCCATTGTCTCTTCTCTGTCTCATTCTCTACTCCTAAGCTTACCTCTTCATTCCTTGCCTTTCCTCCTTTTCTTCTACCTTTAACACCTTTCCTACTACCTTCCCAGCTCCTAGTAACTACCTGTGCATTAGTCACCTGTACGCCGTTCACCCTCAGTCCCTTCTACAGCCTTCCTCGTCACGTATTCCGCAGGTCAACGGGTCACGGGTGCTGCGGCGGGCCTGGGACGGCACATCCCACACCGAATCCCTGACAGACGGATCCAGCAAGCCTCTCCTACGCCTCACCTACGACAAGAACGGCCACCCGACCTCCCTCACGCTGGGCAACTGGCTCTCATCCCTCAACGTGACGTACGACAGGTGAGAAACAGTCCACTTTACCTGTTCTAGATGTCATGAGGGTACATCTGTGATTCCCGATGTTTAGGATATGTTTATTATTAGTCTCACGATCCTACCTGTCCCGTAAGAGATCATCAGGTAAGTGACTTGGGTGAAAGGATGCAGACTAGATCTTCCTTCACGGGTGCACTGCTTTTTTTTAATATGAGAAAATAAACGAATGAAGAAAAACAAATGAAAGTAAGCAAATCCGGTAGTGTTTGGTTAAGATTTTGAAGAAGAACAGTAAACAAAGGAAGGAGGAAGAAGAGTATCGGTGGGTATGATTTTAAAGTAAGAAGAGGAGGTAAGAGGAAGGAAGGAAAGAAGCAGATCCGAGTGCTTAGATTATGGAAAAGAAAAATAACCGGAAGAAGAAGAGGAGCATAACCCGAGTGAAGTAGGAAGAATTGGTATAGAAGAGAAAAAGGAAGAGTTGTATCGGGAGGTGTGATATTAAAAAAGGAAGAGGAGGTAAGAGGAAGGAAGGAAGGAGATTCGATAGTGCTTAGATTATGGAAAAGCCAAATAACCGGAAGAAGAAGAGGAGCATAACCCGAGTGAAGTAGGAAGAATTGGTATAGAAGAGAAAAAGGAAGAGTTGTATCGGGAGGTGTGATATTAAGATTGGAAGAGGAGGTATGAGGAAGGAAGCAGATCCGATAGTGCTTAGATTATGGAAAAGCCAAATAACCGGAAGAAGAAGAGGAATATAACCCTAGTGAAGTAGGAAGAATTGGTATAGAAGAGGAAAAGGAAGAGTTGTATCGGTAGGTGTGATATTAAGATTGGAAGAGGAGGTAAGAGGAAGGAAGGAAGGAGATTCGATAGTGCTTAGATTATGGAAAAGAAAAATAACCGGAAAAAGAAGAGGAGTATAACCAGAGTGAAGTAGGAAGAATTGGTATAGAAGAGAAAAAGGAAGAGTTGTATCGGGAGGTGTGATATTAAAAAAGGAAGAGGAGGTAAGAGGAAGGAAGGAAGGAGATTCGATAGTGCTTAGATTATGGAAAAGCCAAATAACCGGAAGAAGAAGAGGAGTATGACCCGAGTGAAGTAGGAAGAATTGGTATAGGAGAGAAAAAGGAAGAGTTGTATCGGGAGGTGTAATATTAAAAAGGAAGATGAAGTTAAGAGCAACAGGGGGAGGGGGAGGAGGAAGAGGCCGCTGTCGTGTTTGCCGATAGTTCTCTGATCCGGGATAGGCGGCGCCCTGCAGGAAATGCCAACTTTGTAATGGGGTTTGAGGCGCCTCCCGCGATCCTTATTACGTCCCAAACTTTGTCTTCGCTTTTATTCACTCCGGCGGGAAAGGAAAAAAAAAAATTTGGTCAATAACTTACTGCTGAAAAAAAAGGACGATATATTCATTTTTTTTAAGTGGCATTAATTAGAAAACTTAAAAAATCATATTACGTGTTTTTTTTTTTTATTATCTACTCAGTGAAAGGAAAACTGACTAATGGAGTATCGGCGTAATTTTACTCGTTGTTGAAAATATAGAGATGGAATAAACTTAACAAAAACTTTAAAAAAAACCTTCACTCACTTTTCTAAACCATTCAGTAAATACAATCTTTTTCGTGCCCACTTAAACCGTTTTTCTTTCGTTTCCGCTGCTTTCTTTCCTTCTCTTTCTTCCCCTCCTCTCTCCTTAATCATTCCCCTTTCCTTCTCTTTCTTCCCCTCCTCCCTCCTTAATCATTCCCCTTTCCTTCTCTTTCTTCCCCTCCTCCCTCCTTAATCATTCCCCTTGCCTTCTCTTTCTTCCCCTCCTCTCTCCTTCTTCATTCCTCTTTCCATCTCTTTCTTCCCCTCCTCTCACCCTCTTCATTCCCCTTTCCATCCCTCTCATCCCCTCCTCTCTCCTTCTTCATTCCCCTTTCCATCCCTTTCTTCCCCTCCTCTTCCCTCTTCACTCCCCTCCCCCTTTCCCCTTTTCTCCCCTCCTCTTTCTCTCATCATTCCTCTTCCCTTTTCCTCCTCCCTTCTTCATCTCCCTTCCCTTTCCACCTTCTCTTACATCCTCACCTCATTCTCTCTCCTTTTTAATCCGTCCTTCTTTCGTTCCCAGTTCTCTCTTCCCATCCCTTTCTTCCCCTCCTCTTTCTCTTTCCTTCCCTTCTATCCTCACCTGACTCCCTCTCCTATTCTCCCTCTCCCTCTTCCCCCATCCCCTTACTCCCCCCATTTATCAGTCAAATAGTCACCTCGTCCCTCTCTCTCTTTCTTCCTTCCCTCTTACCTACATCTCCCTCCTCCCCCCCTTCTTAACCCATCCCCCTCCTCCGCACATCTCCCTCCTCCCCCCCCTCCCCTTCTTGCCCCTTCCCCCTCCTCCGCACTTGATTCTTATACACGTTAGAGAACGAACTTGTATCTAATTGGGAAACTTACCTATTTTGCGGCATAGCGTCCTACTTCCTGATGGTTGTGGGAACGAAGAAAGGAGAGGTGGAAGAGAAGATAAAGGATAAAACAGAGGGAAAGGAGAAAGGAGAAAGAAAGTAATGAGGTCACGCTTTCTTTCTCCCTTTTTATTATTTTTGAGAGAGAGCGAGATGATAAAGGGGAAAATGGAAGAACAGGGAAAGCGAAAATGGAGAAAGATATAAACGGAAAGGAAAAGGAAAGAGAAGGAAAAGAAGATAGGGTCATTCTTTCTCTGTGTTAGCTTAGATAATGAAAGAGAAGAAGAAATAAAGGGAAAGAAGAGAGAGAGAGAGAGAGAGAGAGAGAGAGAGAGAGAGAGAGAGAGAGAGAGAGAGAAGGCAACCGCTCTATAAAATAAGAAACATGGCTCAAAATTATGATGTATATAGCTACAATATGTTCTGATTTGTAGGGATGTAGTGGCTTTTCGCTCCATCGTTCCTTCCTTGCCTCCCTCCTTACCTCCATCCTTTCCTCCATCCTTCCCTCCCTCATTACATCTCTCCCTCCCTCCCTACCTCCCCATCCCCTTCTATCCGTACCTTCTTACATCCCTACCTCCCTTCCCTCTCTCTCTCTCTCTCCCTTCCCTTCCTATCCCTCTCTCCCCACCTCCCCCCCCCCCCTTAATACCTCCTTAGCCTTTCTGTTTTGTTTCTATTTTCTTTCTTAGTCTTCCGGGTTTACTAACAAGGCATCAACTTTGTCTTTCGTGATAGTAAAATAATGATGATAATAATAATAATAATAAAAAAGAAGAAAGGAAGAAAAAGAAGAATTATAATGAGAAGAGGAAGAAAAAAAAGAAGAATGATGATGTTAATGATGGCAGAAGAAGGGATTATTCTCTCATTTATCACAAAAGACGAACGATAACAATGAGGATTAGATAAACTCCTTTCTTTGCTCTTCTTAACAACAACAAGAACCAGAAAGCAACACGTTTTCCCACCACCAACAATGAGAAACGAAGATAAAGGAAACAAAAGTGAGGATAATGGGAAAAGAAAGACTGATGGAAGACAAAACTTTTTAAATGCTTTCCTTTTCTCACCAGATGAAAAATAGACAAGATAAAGAACGCAATTATATTAACTTGAGGATTAATTGACCTCACCCTTTCCTTGCATAGTTATTAAGAGAGAACAAAAGTAATTACCCAACCAATAGAGAGAGAGAGAGAGAGAGAGAGAGAGAGAGAGAGAGAGAGAGAGAGAGAGAGAGAGAGAATGGACAAGCAAACAGATACAGACAGATAAACGTCAACCAGGAAAGTTAAAAGACAGTAGACGGAAGGAAGAAATAGAGAGAAAAAAAAAATTGAACAACAGAAGCAGGAAAGATTAAAGAGAGGGAGACAAAAAAACAGAGGAACGGAAGGAAGGAATAAGTAGAAAGAGAAAGAGAAAAGAGATAGAATAACGAGAGAGAGAGAGAGAGAGAGAGAGAGAGAGAGAGAGAGAGAGAGAGAGAGAGAGAGAGAGAGACGCACAAAGAAGAATGGAGAGAAAAATGCAGGATATAACATGGAAAGATAAAAGAGAGCGAGCATCATGGATTAGTGGACAGACAAAGAAAGATAGAACGTATTTTAATAACTATAAAGAGTAAGAAATGAACGTTGGCGGGTCGTATACTTAAAAATGATAAGAGATGGACAAGCAAATTAACGGAGTGGTGGTCCGGACATGATGAAAGAAAGGGCGGATAGAGTATAAAAGAGTAATACAGAGAGAGAGAAAGAGAGAGAGAGAGAGAGAGAGAGAGAGAGAGAGAGAGAGAGAGAGAGAGAGAGAGAGAGAGTAAAGGAGATGAGGTTTAAGCAGGTATCATAAGACACTTCCGCTTTTCACATCAGCTATTCATAAAGGTCAAAGAGGGGGTCAGTCGGGTTCCAGTGAGTGTTTCTTCAGGTTCATTGTACAGAGGAAGGGTCACACTACCACCAGGGCCATAAAACTACTACTGGAAATGCCCAAAACTCCTACGAAAGCCTTGTCCAATAGGTGTTCTTGAGCGATGAAATGTCTTGTATACGACCCTAAGTGTCTTGCCGAAGCTGGATGGTGATTTATTTTTTATTTTTTTATTTATTTATTTATTTATTTTTTTACAGCTAAGGAGGCAGCTCAAGGGCACCAAAAAGTCAGTGTATAAGAAAAAAAACACTAATCGCTGCTCCTACAAAAGATAAAAGTAAAGAGTGGCCCATAATTGAACTCTTTTTGGGCCATTCTGTAATCTTTTTAGGAGCAGCAAGTAGCGGACTTTTTTCCATCTTTTTTTTTTTTTTTTTTTTTTTTTCTTTTGCCTTTGAGCTGTCTCCTTTGCTGTAAAAAAAAAAGAGAGAGAGAGAGAGAGAGAGGTCAGTGATGGTCCCGGATGGTGGAATGCACTAACATCAGACAGAGAGGAATGAAGTACGTTGGAAAAGATGATGATGACGATGATAAAGAACACCTTCAAGCCTAATAACAACAACAAATGCAGTAACAATAACAACAAAACACCAATAGCAACACGTTCAGTAGTTAACCCTCTCTTGCCTCTCCCTCCTTCCGCCGGTTCGAGAGGAATGGTGGTGATGGTGACGATGAGAAAACACCACCAAATCAACCAGTAACATTAAAGGAAACACCAAAAATAAATAGAAGAAAACACGAACATCAACATTTATATAACCCACTTTCTCTTATTAAATGAAACACCAAAAATAATAAGAAGAAAACACGAACATCAACACTTCTATGACCCACTTTCCCTTTCCTCTCTTGCCTTTCTCTCTTGCAGCTTCGGGAATAATAATTAAGAGGAGGAGGAGAAGCACCACCACCACCAGCAAATCAACACATAATAACAAAGGAAACACCAATAATACCAACAAAACTCTACCAACAACACCTCCAGGACTCACCCTCTCTTTCCTCTCCCTCCTGCAGGTTCGGAAGGACGGAGTCGCGGCAATGGGACTGGTCGAGCGAGAACTACGAGTACGATTCCCACGGCCTGCTGTCCACCGTGTCATCCCATACCGCTCACACCACGCGCTACACCTTCGGCGACACGAGGCTGGTAAGTAGACTACACCCCCTGTTATTACACCCTCTTGGTACACCCTCTATCACACCCTCCAACAAATTCTACTACTTCTTCTACTACACTTCTGCCGTCTACCCATGTAAAGATCTACCTATGCATGTTTCTGATTGTCTTTTGTCTACCCTTATCACGTTCTCTCTTCTACTTACACCCCGTTTTCTTTTTATCCAGCGTTCTACTTGTACTCCGTTTTCTTTGTATTCCTTGTTTCCTCATTCCTTCTGTTGTTGAAATGTTGAAACCTATTGTGGTCCCGATTTTGCCTCCAACACGAAAAGGCTCGCGTAGGTATAGTAAGAATTGGTAAACAAACAAGAAGTAAGAGAGAAAGGCCCGCTCGTCTCCCCTCCAAAAAAAATGAATAAGAAGTTGGCCTATTTCTCTTTTTATCAACATAAGGGAAACTCCTCTTTTTAGACTGGAATTATAGGGAAGTTGGCCCCCCTTCTTTTTTTGTTCCTATGAGGTATGGGGAGCTTTTGTATTAAGGGGGCTGTTCCAGGGACGATAAAGGAAAGGGAAAAGTCTCGTTACCGCCGGGCCCCAAAAGATTAAGTGAGGAAAATGTGGACTTTATATCCGAAAGTTTGGAATACCTTGGGCGTAGTACTTTTGGCGTTCCCCCCGACTGAATAACCTTTAAGATTCAATGTTCCTGGATGGCCCATTGGGTTTTATTATTCGGGGCCTTATTTTCTCTCTGTTCATTACTACTTCCTTCATATTTTTGCAGTTTTCATTTTCTTCCACTATTTTTCTTTGTCTTCTTTTTCCCTTCCCATTTTCATTCCTGTTTTCCTTGTCGGTTTTATTATTTTGGTTCTTATTTTCTTTCTGCCCATTCCTATTTCCTTTTTATTTTCGCTGTTTTCATTTTCTTCCACAACATTCTTCCTTTTTTTCTTCTTTTTCTCTTCCCTTTTCATTGCTGTTGTTCTCATTTTCCTCCTCATAGGTTTTATTATTCTGATCGTTATTTTCTTTCTACTCATTCGTACTTCCTTATTTTTGTTGTAGTTTTAATTTTCTTCCTCTTCTTTTTTTTCTTCCCTTCCCTTCCCATTGTTGTTCTCCTTGTCGTTTTAGTTCTTTTTCTTATTTTCTTTCTGTCCATTCTCACTTCCTCCTTATCTTCGTTGTTGTTTTCATTTTATTCCTCTATCTTCTTTTTTCTTCTTCCCTTGCTTTGATGTTATTCTTTCCTTCGTCCTCATCGTCCGTATCTTCCTCCTCTTTATCCCTCGCCCTGCTTGGAGCCTCATTGTACCCTCCTCACGTTGGTCTCAACTTACCTCGCCTTCCTCCCCTCCACAGCCCGCCACCATGACCCTTCCCTCGGGCCGGCTGTGGCACCTACACTACGATGAACGCGGAGGCCTGAAGTACATCACCACGCCCACCGGCTCCGCCCACTTCTTCTCCCTCCAGCCCTCCTTCGGGTGGTTCGTCTTCTCCTACACCGCCCCCGGCTCCACCCACTCCTACAGGCAGTATCTGGATCATGCGGGGCGCCTCCTACTCACTGCCTTCCCTGCTGTGTCCGCTAAGGTGCTCTATACGTATACGGAGGCTGGACAGCTGAAGGAGATCGTGTCTGGTGATGGAAAGACGGAGTTCTCTTACGGCAGCGACGGTTTGTTGTCGGAGATCATGCACGAGGAGGTTGAGCTCGAGTACAAGATGGATATGCTGTACGACGGCCGCCTCCTGCAGGAACACCGCATTGACTACGGCGCCAGGACGGGACTGAGCAACGTCAAGTTCACCTACGAGTATGACTCCAACTTCCGAGTGACGAGCTTTGCGGGACGCATCGGCGGACAGAACCTTCGCGCCTTCACGTACGCCTACAACCCCATCACGGGAGGCCCCTCGAGCATCGGCCGCTTCACCGTGACGCGGAATGAGTACAGCGAGACGACCATTCACGACGGGACGGCGATCTTCTCACGGCAACTCAATTCGCATCTCCACGTGTCCCAGTCCTCCGTCACCATCCACAACCGGGAAGTATTCAAGCTGCAGATCTTCTACAACCCCGACGGGAAGATCAACCAAACCAAGACCTTCACGCCGAACTTCCACAACAAGCCGTACACCAACACGCGGAACTACACCTACGACGCCGACGGCCAGCTGATCCGCGTGGAGGCCAAGGAGCCGTGGAGCTTCTCGTACGACACCAACGGCAACATGCTGTCCCTCACCTACTCCACCAACACCATCCCCATGAAGTACGACTCACAGGACCGCATCGTCAAGTTCGGAGAAGGCGTTTACCGGTACGACAACCGCGGCGCCATTGTCCAAAACGCCCGCGAAGTCACATACCACTACAACGCGCGCGGCTTGCTGGTGCGCGCCTCAAAGTCCGGCCGCTTCAACATCCGCTACCTCTACGACCACGAGGACCGCCTGACCGCCCGCAAGGACAACTTCGGCAACGTGACGCAGTTCCTGTACACGGACCAGCGCCACCCGGATCAAGTGACGCACATCTACAGCCCCCGCGACGGCAACCTCATCACGCTAGTGTACGACGATCGCGGCCACATCATCTTCGCCCAGGTGAGTTGTGTTATCTATAGTCATCTTAGTCATTGGTCCAGAAGCTCCACCCCCTCCCTCACCCTCCATTCAAGGTAACATTGACCCCTAACTCCAAGTTCCTTTCATCCAGCCAATCAGCTCTTCTAGTTATGGAGAGGGGACGGGACTTCTGGGTCAGTTGAGTGTACGGTGACAATATATAGTTGCTGATGACTGAGGGAGTAAATGACAGGTTAACGGAGGGGATTTAGTACTAATGCATGTGGCAAGGGTTATGAAGCACTGATGATAATTGTAAGGGTATTATATATTATGATGATAGGAAATTCATGCATAATATTTCCGGGTAATATGGTAATGACGAGAAACAATATTATAGTCGTGTGACAAATAATAAACTCTGCACGCGTATATATTTTAAAACATTCGATAACAGTTATGAACAAAAGCAAACTAATTGAAATGGTAGGAAGCTCGTACTAATAAGTGGGTAGAATATATTGATAAAAATCGTACACTGTGCCGCCAGTAATACGGATATTAACGAACAGAGAACGAAATGCGTATAGTCAACAATATAGCAAAAGCGTTCTTTGTGAAGGTAGCAATAACAGCACAAAAAAATAGTTAATCTGTGCATTTCTACGCCCAAATTGGCCACGCATTCACAAAACAATAAAAGTCACGATTTGTTGATATGAAAATAGTTAAAACTGAGAAATACTTTTACGAGTAGAATTCACTAATTGAACCGCTCTGTAAAAATGTTCACGATAGCAACGCGTACGCGGAATATTTCACAGATAAGCTTGCGAAATTAACCACAACGGAAACCAAACCTTATTATCGAGCGCTGATGAAATTCTGCAGCAGCCTCCAGTAGTGATGAATAGGACACGAAAAACTACTTGCTCAAAAAAAAACAGAACAAGAGAAAAAAAACGAAATCTAACAAAAAGAACATCGGTGAAAGGAAACGATAAGTTTAAAAATACTAAAAGAAACGAACATTCCTTTCAAGACTAGACAAGCAATGAGGAACTAAATAATATTCAACTATTTATGACACACGTTCGTTGTGTACCTTAACCACAACAGACACCTGTACTCTCTCCTCACAGGCGTTCTCAGACAAATATAGAAGCGAGCATAAATCATAAGACTAAACAATGAGAAAGAAAACAAACCTCTAATCTTTTCAGACACAAACTTAACTATATTAAGACAGCGTCCTTAATGTACCTCTAACCACACCCCCAAACCCTTACTCCTCCCTCCCTCACGGGTACCGAAACAAGTTAATTAAAAGAAGCGAGCATTCATTTTAAGGCTAGACAATAAGAAAATAAACAAAGAAAGAAAAAACAAAACTCTACTATTTTAAGACAGTTTGCTTGCGTAGTGTACCTTAATTAATCACACCACACACCTGTCCTCCTCCCGCCCAGGTGTACCGCAACAAGTACTACATCGCCACGGACGAGTGCGGGACCCCGGTGATGGTCTTCAATCAGTACGGCGAGGTGGTGCGAGAGATGATGCGCTCCCCGTACGGCCACATCATGTACGACTCCAACCCTTACCTCTACCTGCCCGTGGACTACTGCGGCGGCCTGCTGGAGACGCGGACGGAGCTGGTGCACATGCCGCGAGGACGTATTTATGACCCGCTGATCGGTGAGTGGATGAGGGAGTGGGTGTGTGAAGGGAGGTTGTATTCGAGTTTAGTGTTTTGTTTTTGTTTTGTTTCTTGAGATGTTACTCTATTGATAAATGAATTGCTGTTTATTGCGGGTTTTTAGTTGTATTTTCCTATGTTACTTAAACCATCCATAACTCTTTTATTTAGTTATAAGTTTTAAGTCTTAGTTTTTATATTTAATGTGGTTTAGATAGTAAGTTGATGGTTGGAGTTTCATTTTTTCGGTTCCTTAAGTTTACTCATTTTTTATAGATCAGTACTATATTAAGGTTTGATTTTTTTGTTTTGTTTTGTTTTTTAGTTTATTTTATGTTTTTAGACGTTTATATAGTGCTGGTTAGTCCTTTTTTATTATCTTGCCTCCCGTTGCGTCACATAACCCAAGAACCCTCCAAAATCTACCTACCTACCTACGTACCTGCATTTCACCCTCACCTCTCTAACCAAACCCTTTCCGTGTCTTCCCTTTGCAGGCCAGTGGTTGTCGCCGTCGTGGGAAGACATTCTGCACAACCTCCTGAACCCTGCCAAGCTGTCCCTGTACCGCTTCAACGGGAACGACCCCATCAACGTCCACCTCACCCACTGGAAGAACTATGGTGAGGGATGAGGTGGTAGCGGGGAAGGGGTTGTAGTAGTGGTGGTGGTGGAGTGGTATTGTAGTGGTAGTGGGGGTCGAGGTGGTGGTGGTGGTGGTGGTGGTAGTAGTGGTAGTATGAGTAGTAGGAGTAACAGTGGTATTTGCAGTAAGTAGTAGTTAAAAGCAATATATTTTCTGCAGTAATAATTCAACTTTAATAAAAACAAGAGCAGAAATATAAATAATAATGACTACAACTAACCGGAGGGAATAACAATGGACGGAAGAGAAATTGATATCACCGCCTTTTAGAGAGAGAGAGAGAGAGAGAGAGAGAGAGAGAGAGAATAACAAAAAAAAAGATAGACAAGATCAGAGAGAGAGAGAGAGTAACAAAAAAAAGAAAGATAGACAGAAGATCAGAAAAAGGAGTACAGGGAGATAAAGAAGATACAAGAAAACAAAACACGAAAGAAAGAGAGTCAGAGAAATTAAAGAAAAGAAAGACAGAGAGAAGGAGGAAGGAGCCGGGGGTCAAGTTCCTCGCTCACTCCACCATTGTCGGCGTCACAAAGGACACATTTTCTCCGTCTCAGATTACAAGGCCTGGCTGTCGCGTCTCGGCTACAACCTGGAGAGCCTCGCCCCGCAGCTGGCGTGGGCGTCCAGCACCACTCGCCCACGCCCGCCGACGCTCTGGCAGGCCTTCACGCGCACGCCCAACCTCCCCATGCGCGCTGCGGCCTCACCATTCTCCGAGCAGGTCAGTGGAGAGTGTTCGTTGCGATGTGAGGTTGGGGAAAGTAGTTGGGGTTGTGATGATGGGGATTTTAGTTGGGGTTGTGTTGGGGTTTAAGGCTGATTGGGGGATTTTGGTTGGTGTTGTGTTGGGGGTTAAGGCTGATTGGGGGATTTTAATTGGGGGGGGTGTTGGGGTTAAGGCTGATTGGGGGATTTTGGTTGGTGTTGTGTTGGGGGTTAAGGCTGATTGGGGGATTTTAATTGGGGGTGTGTTGGGGTTAAGGCTGATTGGGGATTTTAGTTGGGGTTGTGTTGGAGTTAAGGCTGATTGGGGGATTTTAGTTGGGGTTGTGTTTGGGATAAGGCTGATTGGGGATTTTAGTTGGGGTTGTGTTGGAGTTAAGACTGATTGGGGGATTTTAGTTGGGGTTGTGTTGGAGTTAAGACTGATTGGGGGATTTTAATTGGGGTTGTGTTGAGGTTAAGGCTGACTGGATGTTATTCTTTGGGCTCTGATGTTAGGGATGATAGTTAAGGTTGTGTTGGGGATTGGAGGGAAAGGATGTTGTCTGGGGTGTAATGTTAGAGCGTATAATTAGATTGTGTTAATGGTTGTAGTGCTTGGGTTTAATGTAGTATAATTGTAAAGAAGTTTTCAGAATGTCATTTGTAGTGGTGGTGGTGGTGGTGGTTTCAAGAGATGTATTTTTTGTATTTTTCTAATTATTGAATTTCCCTGTTTTCCTTCTCCCTTTTCACCCCCTCCTCTGTTCCTCCTCTCTTCTTGTCCTCCTCCTCTACTTGTCTTCCGTCATTCTTCTCGTGCTCTTCCTCCTTCTACAATCACTCAATCACTTTATTTTCACTTCCTCCTCTCTTTCTCCTCCTCCTCCTCCTTCTACAATCACTCAATCACTTTATTCTCCCTTCCTCCTCTTTTCCTCCTCCTCCTCCTCCTCCTACAATCACTCAATCACTTTATTTTCACTTCCTCTTCTCTTCCTCCTCCTCCACCTCCTGTTCCTTCTTCTTCCCCACCCGCAGGTTAAGGGCGTAAGGTGTGTCAGCGGCCTGGTGCTTATTCTTGAGGAGGCCGCCCGCACCGCCGCCCGCCTCTCCACCCTTACGCCCACGCTCCTCCGACACGACTTTTGGCCGCAGAACCACCAGGTAAGACGACCCACCTGCGCACGACCACTCATTAGTTCAGCCTTCCCCTTCCTCCCTTGCTCCATCTCTTTTTGCCATTTTTTTTCGATTCGTTCCCTTTCCTTCATCCCTATCTCATTTTTTATCATTCCTCCCCTTTCCCATTTTGCTTTTTTTCCCATTCATTCCCTTCCCCCTCATCCTTATCTCTTCCTTTTCATTATTTCTTCCTTTCCCTTGCTCTTCTCCCGTCCCTTTCCTCCCTCCCCTTTCCGTTCCTTCTTAGTCCGTCACTTTCCCCCCCCTTCCCTTGTCCTTTTCACTCACTGTCCCCTTCCTTTCCCTTCTCTTTTGCCCCATTCCTTCCCTTCTCGTAAGTTTCAATCATGACCCATTCCTTCCTCACCCTCTTCTCTTGTTCCCTTTCCTTTCCTATCCCGTCTCTTTCCCTCACTTCCCCTACCCATCCCTTCCCTTCCCTTCATTTTCCCCTCTTTCTCTCTTTCTCCCTCCCACACGACATCCCTTCCCATTATTATTCTTCCTCCTGTTTGTTTATGTATTCTATTTCATCATATTGGCTTTAACTTATCCACATGTTACTCTTTTATTGTGTTTTGTGTCATGTTCGAACTCTTTTCTTTCTCTTTTGTGTATGTGTGTGTGTGTGTGTGTGTGTGTGTGTGTGTGTTGCCCACCCTTTGTTTTCCTTTAATAGAAGTTTTTTTTCATATTTTGTCTTTTTTTTTTTTTTTTAGTTTGTGTTCAGAAGCGCATCAAAAGGCTTCCCATAATTGGATGCCGCTTACTACCTTCCTTTTTTTCATTATTTCGTGTTTTATATTTTCTTTTCTTTCTCGTGTGCCTCAATTTTTTTCTTTCTTCATTTTGTAATAGTTCGTGGAAGCTGATCACTCTTCTGACATGCCTGGCTTATAACCTTCCCCCTCTCCACCCCCCTCCTCCTCCTCCTCCTCCTCCTCCTCCTCCTCCTCCTCTTCTTCCTCCTCCTTTTATCCCCTCCCCCAATTCCTCCTTTCCTCCTTTCTTCCTTTATCAGTCCCTGCTTCTTCTCTCCCACCTCCATCTCCCCTCGTTCATTGTTTTGATTTCCGGCTCCTCCCCTCTCCCTCCTTCTCCTTCTCCCCTTTTATCCCCCTCATTCCAATCCCTCCCTTCCCCCATCCCCTATCACTCATTATTCTTTCTCTCCTATCTTCTCCCTCTCCCTCTGTTCACTGTTTTGATTTTCCTCCTCCCCCTCTTCCTCCTCCTCCTCCTCTTAATTCTCCTCTCTCCATCCCTCCCACCCGCTCCTCCTCCTTCTCCCCTCCTTTTATGTATTTTTTTTATTTTTTATTTCATGTTTTTGTTCATAATTCAAGGAAACTTAGCCACTTCTTCTAATCGCCTCCCTCCTTCTCTCTCTCTCTCTCTCTCTCTCTCTCTCTCTCTCTCTCTCTCTCTCTCTCTCTCTCTCTCTCTCTCTCCTCCATTCAATTTTTCTTCCCTTTTTTTCCCTCCTCCATTTAATTTTTCCTCACACATTTCCCCTTCCTCCATTCAACTTTCCTCACCCTGTTTCCCCCTCCTCCATTCAATTTTTCTTCCCTTTTTTCCCCTTCCTCCACTCCTTTCCTCCCCCTCTTTCCCCGTCCATTCAATTTTTCTTCCCTTTTTTCCCCTCCTCCATTCATCCTTTCCACTTTTAACCCCTTCCCTCCGCTTCCTTCCGCAGGTGGAGATCTCTACGGTGCCGGGGCCCTTCGGTGAGGGTCTGCTGGTGTCCTCGGTGGGTGGGCGCGCCATGGTGACGCCCACGGACCACGCCAACGCCATCTTCCGGGACGTCCTCACCTCCGTCTTCAACAACTCGCTGCTCCTGGACATCACCCTCACCTACCACAACACTCACGTCTTCTACTTCGTCAAGGTGAGAGGAGGCCAAGGGGTCATGAATGCTAGGTTAAGACCGGGTCCATTTTGTGAGACATTAGTACTTTCAGACCTTGGAACTTCGTTAATCTAATACGACAGTCCTCTAACAGTCTTTTATGTCGTGAAGGTAAAAAGAGAGACCTAGGAAACGAGTATGATTGGTTAGAGTTGGGGTCATAAGACATGTTGGGAGAAATGGCTATGGACCGGCAACAGTGGAGGAGGCTCATACCCCGTCCAACCCCGCCATAGGGAATAATAATGGACGTTAAACGATGATGATGATGATGATGATGATAGAGTAGCCGAAAGAGGATCAAAATCAGATGGAGAGGCGTCTATCTACTTCCCTAGTGAAAGCGTTTGAGTCGTAGGCGGAAGGAAATACGTACAAAGAAAAGTGGTTTCAGAATTTACCAGCGACATGACCTAGGCTAACACACGTCTTCTTGGTCAAAGGAAGAAGATTAAGGAACACGAATGCTAGGCTAAAGAGGGAAGGATAGCGAGGAAAGGGAAGGAAAGGAGTGGGAGGGGGAGAAGGATAGGAGAGGAAAGGGGAGGGAGGGTAGCTAAGGAGAGAGGAGGAAGACAGCGCAGAAAAGGAGAGGAAAGGGAGGAGGATAATGAACATACCGACCCAACTTAATCATCAGTGGCCAAAGGGACAAGTATGCTAAGTTAAGGGTGGGACCATTTCAGAAGACATCAGTATTTATAGACCTGTTTGGCACTTCAATAACCTACCGTAACACGCATTTCTTCTGCTTCTTCAACGTGGAAAAATGCAAAAAGGGAGCGGTCTTTTTCCTATGCTAAATAATGATAGCTTGAGTGCCTTTACTCTTAGACAACATCCTTTTGTTCCTTTGTGCCATTAGAAAGTTAAGCATAAAGGTCTCGCCAAGCACTGAATATATTATAAAAATGGTAATAATAACAATAATAATGACCCGAGACTCACACCCCGTCGCTAAGGCTCGTCTAGGGCGGCGGTGGATTTTAGGGCGATTAAAGCGATTACGTCGAAGTGAGGGCGATTACGGGCAGAGATTTCCCTAAAAGGCCCTTGATGTCTGGGGATTTCCCTAGAGATATTACCTGGCGGGGAAGAGTGAAGAGGCGATTAAGGGGAAGGCTGCTGATAAAGATAGGCGTTCGGGTAGGAAAGGAGAGGAGGAGCGGGAAAGATAGCGAGGAAAGGGGAGAAAACGAGAGAGAGGGGGAGAAGGATAGGAGAGGAAAGGAGTGAGAGGGGGAGAAGGATAGGAGAGGAAAGAGGAATACATAGGAAGGGAGGGTAGCTGAGGAAAGGGGAGGAAGACAGCGCAGGAAAGGAGAGGAAAGGAAGGAGGATAATGAAGGGAAGAAGAGGGTAGAGGAGGAAAGGGAAGTAGGATAACGAAGGAAAGGGGAGGAGGATAATGAAGGAAAGAAGAGGGTAGTGGAGGAAAGGGAAGAAGGATAGCGGAGGAAAGGGAAGGAAAGGAGAGGAAGATAGAGGAAGAAAGGGGAGGAAAGGAGAATAGAGGGGAGGAAAGGGAAGAGGATGGATTAGCGAAGAGGGTGAAACGGAGGAAAAGTGAAAAACAAGGATTACACGGAATTGCAAGAGTTTAGGGCGAGGGAGAATATCGATTGGAGAGAGAGAGAGAGAGAGAGAGAGAGAGAGAGAGAGAGAGAGAGAGAGAGAGAGAGAGAGAGAGAGAGAGAGAGAGAGAGAGAGAGAGAGAGAGAGAGAGAGAGAGAGAGAGAGAGAGAGAGCATCCCAATTCCCACCAAAAATTCACTTCCACACACACACAAGCTTTCCATACATCGCCGAAAATAAACCAAAAAAAATAAAAATAAAAAATAACATGAAAAATAACATACTGGAAGAGGCGAAGTCATTACCTTTTTCATCTCAACTTTTAACTCTTCTTCACCCTCCTCCTCCTCCTCCTCCTCCTCCCTACAGGACTCGAAACCTCGTGAATAAATTTGGAATAACTTGGGAACTGATGTGCTCATGTAAAACTGTTTGCTTGTGAAGATTTTGCCCTACGGCCTCAAAAAATAAATGTGTTTTTCTTCCAGAGAGAGAGAGAGAGAGAGAGAGAGAGAGAGAGAGAGAGAGAGAGAGAGAGAGAGAGAGAGAGAGAGAGAGAGAGAGAGAGAGAGAGAGAGAGAGAGAGAGAGAGAGAGAGATGTTTGTGTGTGTATAATGTGAACGATTTAGAATTAATGAGGAAAAAAGATAACGTAAAATAATAAAAAGAAAACAAGAAAACTATAATACTAAGGACAGAGAGAGAGAGAGAGAGAGAGAGAGAGAGAGAGAGAGAGAGAGAGTGGACCGTGGCTGCTGCTCTTGCATTTATTTGGAATGTTGTTCTTGTTATTTCACTTTGGGAAAACATTTTTGCATCGAGGAAAATGTATGTGCCTCGACTCCAACCTTTCCTCGTGTTTCCATTTGCGTTCGTCGTTTGTTTTCATTTCGTTAGTCTTGTTGCCTTTCCTCTTTTTGGCACTCCTCCTCCTCGCTCCTCTTTTCTCCTTCCTCCTCTCCGCTTCCCCCTTTTTCTTCCTCCTCCGTGAAGTATTCAGTTGTTTCTGTTTTAGTTTCCTCCTCCCTCGTCTTTTCCCTTCTCCGAAACATTGCTACTCACTTCTTTTATTTCTCCCCAACCTCTGCGGCCTTTTTCCTTCCTTCCTTCCTGCCGCCTTTGGTTCCTCGCTTGCCTCCTCCTGGTGTCCACTTTTTACTTTAGTCATGACTTCTGCTGTGGACGCCTAGATTATTTCATCACTCGGCCACTCGTATAACCCCCGATGTCTTTCTTATAGTATTACACACCATCTGCATGCAAACTTTCAGACCCTCAGCTCACACTATTCGACAAACTGTTCCTTTATTTGCCTTATCTTTCCTCCTTTGCCCTATTTTCCTCGTCTTGAACCTATAACACAACCAGCTGCACCTGTTACACCACTTTTGAACCTACCTGAATCTACTACACACCTTTGAACCTAATCGAACCTTTTACATACTCTTGAACCTACTACATACGATACACCACACCTCACCCTGGAATACCCTCTGACTTTATCCCTTCTTTTCCCTTCTTTACCTCCTCTTACCTCTTACATGACTCAAGGACACCACAACATCCTGCCCTTAAACACCACCATCGCCTTTCACAGGAGAACTACTGGAAGGCCTCTGAGGACATGACGCAGCTGAACCGTCTCGCTGGAGAGGTCAACATCACCGTGCACGAGCCGTCCACCTCGCAGCCCCTCACGCCCAGCGACGAGGGCAGCGACAAGTTCGTGGACGTCAAGCTCCACAGCGCCTCGGCCGTCATCCACATCCGCTACGGCACGACCATCCAGCAGGAGAAGAAGCGGCTCTTGAGACACGCAAAGAAGGTGGGTGACTAGATGACAAGACTGGGCGAAGGAGATGTAGATAGAGACAGATAGATAGACATGTTGTTATCAATTGGGAGAATCATCTTGTAAGTACTTCATTGGGGTGTAGTTGTAGTGGTGGTTAAGAGGCTTGGGTCCACATTCTTTAACATATCAGTCTCTCATTACGACAATTTTCCAAGTCCACAAAGAAGATTAACCCGGTTGTCATTGGTGATTTTCCCGTCCAAGTTATAGATATCGCGTAAAACTATCACTAGGGTAACAAAACAGTCCATGAAAACCCAAGCAACTTGTATACGAGCGCCTTTTTAAACATGTGATCTGGGTTGCCGAGACGTTGAAGAATACGGGGTTTATGTTCTTCTTTTCCCTTCCTCAGCTGGCCATACGACGCGCCTGGGCAGAGGAGAGAGATCGACTGTCCGCTGGGTTGCCGGGGACGGTCGAGTGGTCCTCCAGCGAAACCGAGGAGCTGTTATCTCGCGGCTCCGTCAGCAGCTACACGGCGCGCTACCTTCACCCGCCCGAGACCTACCCGGCGCTGCTCGATGACCCCACGAACGTCCGCTTCTTCAAGGACACCAAGAGGACCAGACGGAACTCCAAGACGCGCCGAAGGTCACATCGATGCCGCAAGTGGTGGAGGGGCCTCTGCTAGCTCCCACCCACCCCCCTCTCCCCCCTCTCTCCCTTCCGCCCCCGACCATTCTCCCCCCGCCGTGTCTCTCCGGTTCCTCCCTTCTCGCGGCCAAAGAGGTGGTGGATGGAAGACGATACACACGTACACACACACTACAGGGGAGAGAAGAACGTACACTTCTCGACTTGAACATTTCGTCCGGTTGACTTTCCTCCCGTGTGAGAGAGACGGAGGAGGAGAAAGGGGAAGGGAGGGAGGAGCGGCAGCCTCGCCCTCACTTGTTGCCACTCTCCCCGCGCCCGACGTGTCCTGGGGCGAGGCGGCGACGGCGGCGGCGGCACGTGACCTGACTTGACACGGCCGCCACCCCCCCGCCAGCGTCCGCGGCAGTGGCTGAGTGATGGGGCCGAGGAGGCGCCGCCACCCCCATCAACACCTTCGAAAACACAAGATTTACCTTTTTTTTTTTTTTTCATCATCATATCCACTTCAAAACCATAAATATTACCGTATGTTAAACTTCCACGCAAACAAAGTAATAGTCTTACGTGTGTCTCAGCAACTCGCGGAGACTCGACAAAGAAGAGAAGACGCTGCTCTCCCCCGCATCGTCTGTTGAGTGCTTGATGGAAGTGTCCCCGAGAGGACGAGTGAAATAGCGAGACAGTGAAGGGACGGCAGGCTCAGGAGGAACGTTTGTCGCGGCCAGAGTGTTGGTGGCGGCGAGGCGGCGAGCAGCACGTCGGGGCGCGGGGCCTGTCAGACAGACTCTTGATGGGGCTCATACAAGGGCGCCGCCGTGGCACCCTCCTCCCGGTGATGGCAGACGAGACACGATATCTGAAGATGAAAAGAAACAAATGTAGGTTTCAATTGACATTGAAAGTACGCGTGTAGCTGCCGACTGTGTGTGTGCTTGCGTTGCTTGCCCCGCCCCGCCCCGCCCCGCCACGACGCTCCACTGGCATGACGCGTCACTGGTGCACCACACGAGCCTCATTCCCTCATCACACACACCATGGTTATCCAGGAGCTTTCCCCGCCACCACCACCACACCACCACCCCACCGTAGAAGCTGCAAACGTATATGTCTGTTTCCTGCATATGTATGTTGACATGTCCACACATGTTGACGTGGAGCTGTTCGGCAGACCCCGAGGAACACCGTCATCAGTGTCCGCACCTCAGTCAGCTTCACTTCATGTATTTTTGATATGACATCCACGCCACCGGCCAGGCAGTGTCTCGGACGCCCATCCCCCCCCACCCCACCCCCAGCGTCCCCCAACCCCCAACAGCTCCGGCACCCACAAGCAGTTTTTGTGGTGTTATAAGGAATGTTTTATTTTTCACTTTCATCAAATGTTCAACCAAAGATATTATTGTACTTTATTTTATTATGTATATGTATGCGTGTATGTGTGTCTCGGTGTGTCGCGATGTTTTTAGTCACTCGGAACTTCCTCGATGACTCGCGCGGCCGCCGCCACGACGGCCGCGGGGAGGCACATTCCACCCCATTCCCTCACCCGGCGCCCGCAGCGTGGGCGCAGGCGCGGCCACGGGCCGGAGGCACTGCCGTGGTCCTGCCCCGCCAGGGGCGCGGGTCAGGCCGGCGGGGCCAGGGCGGGGCTGCACTGCCCGGCCCGGGCCCTGCCAGGTATGTCCCGCGGGAACACGTTCACTTCAATCCTGAAGGGAAATTAATACGAATTGTCGAATTGTGAATATTTTATGAAGAATTAGCGAATGATGGATTTCCTTTCCACAGTAAGGCTTCGTCTTGGTTCAGGTGGCGGCGGCACACTGAGGCGTCGCCGCCGCCGCGCGCCACCCTTCTGTTACGTTCGGGAACCGTTCATTTGAGAGGGGCGGCCAGCCCCGGTGAGGAAGGCACAAGGTGCTATTAAGTTTACGCATTTTTATATCTTCAGAAACTCACTATGTAAATAATAGTGTGTAAAATTATCTCTGAACCTTTACACCTCCGACTCTTCCCTCCCTCCGTCTCTTCCCTCCGCTGCTCCTCCACCTCATGAGTTAGTCCATTCAGCCGCCGTTTTCTACGTTCCCCGCGTCCCAGCGTAGCCAGTCACGCCTGACCAGACTTTTGACGTAGCGAATAACTCTATTAAGGACGCTGCTCCGAACACATGACCCGCAGCGGACGGCGCCGCGCCACCAGTCAGTCAGTCAGTCATCAGTCGGTCAGTCAGTCAGTCGACCTAGCGTTAAGGCAACACGACCATCACCCAACCGTGGTTCACTCAGTGGTAGAAAATCAACACACACACACACACACACACACACACACACACACACACACACACACACACACACACACCAGATCTTGCCTGTAGGATCATTTCAGTGTCGAGCTAGTCAGTGTGTAATGTAGGAAACCAAACTTCAGTACACTATGAATAACTATACTAAATATTCCATACGTACGTCGCTGTTCATTCATTACTCAAACAGGTGAATGGAACGGAAATGAGCTGCACCTTAAGTCGTTCCCTTCACACCTGAGGGCGAAGACTCCACGTTATCTTGTAGAAGAGATGAAAAAAGTAAGACCACACGCTTGCCTTCCGCGGGGTTCCATGGCGCCCCTGAGAAGGCTGTGGTCTGGGCCTGTTCTCGCCCTTTGCCTTGCTTCCTTCCCTCCTTCTTCTCCTCCTTCCCTCTCCTCCTCGACTCCCCTTATCCGCCACAGTATATTTTACCCCCACGTTAATCCAACACCATAACCACAAGTACTATTAACACTACTACAACTTTTCCACATCTACTACTGCTACTACTACTGCTACTTCCAATACTACTACTACTACTATTGCTGCTGTTGCAAACCACTACTACTCTACTACTATTATTACTCACATTTTATGAGTGCTGTACATTGTTCATCTCTACTCATTCCTGCCTTCGCTAGCCACCCTCACAATACTCGTCTGGTTCATAAGTCCATTCTCATTGGCTGGAGGACATGTTAACCGGCCGCCCATTGGCTAACGCATTGACCAGTAGGAAGGGTGGATGTCCCGCGAGCGTCTCAGAGCAGGACCGAGTATGGATGTTTGTAATATACTCCAAGAAATTTTTATTTTCCAAGTAAACTTAGAAAAAAAAATGCGTTTGTATGGGATTTTTGCCAAAGACTTGCTGCTTATATCTGTAATGTACACAGATTCATATTTATATTTCTTGCAAAAACGAGAAAGATGAGAAAAAGAGTAGTAGACATTAAGCTTTTTTTTTCCTCCACGTTTACTTTAATGTTGTACTATATGTGATTTCTGTACATACGTCTGATAATGAAGAAGCAGAAGCAGAACAACCAGCTATACATTACGGTTCTCACAAGGATGTATATACTTAGCGTGTCCCCCTCCCCCCTTAACCCCCCCTCCTCCTCCCGTGTATATATTATCGATAGTTCAGGAATGGTCGCAGAGAAGAACTAGACTCATAAGGACCTGGCTGAGTTTTGCATCCTCGCCGCCACCCGCCGAGTTGATTCCTTCAGTCAGTCAGTAAGTCAGTCAATTGAGCCTCGTTTTCTTGGTCCTTTTTTTATTTACTCCCTCCTGTTGTTCTGTTTCCTGGCGTTGATGTGGGGATTTCCTGTCTTTTGCTACTGTTTTTTTCGTATTTGATTATTCTTTTTTTTTTCAATTTTGTTTTCCTGTTCTCTCTTTTTTTTTCTTCTCTTTTCTTGCTGCTGAAAACTACATATCGTCTTCGTTTATCCACTTTTTTCCTCTATCCTTTTTTTCCTCTTTCGCTTGTCGGTTGCTGAGGTCTGAGAACCGTCCCCCGAGGCATGTTAACTGTGCTCCATCCTGCTTTATTATTTTTTTTGTGCTCTAGATTTTTATTGTAACTTCTTTTTTATTTTCCGGTTTTATCTAATCTCCCGCCTACGCTTTGCTGTGTTATACTCCGCCTAATTTTTCTCTTCTTTGCTTTCTTGTACTTCATATTGATTTACTTAACTTTTTCCTTCTCTATCTAATACTCCTTCGAAACTTGTCTCTTATTCTCTTTGCTTAACTCATGCAGCTGTGTTTTTTTTCCCTTGATTTGCAAGTGAATGTGATATTTATTTTATTGGTACTTTAGACATTATATGTTTTTTATTTAATTTATTCAAAGTTGTGTCTATCACACTAAGAATATACAAACAATACAGATTTTGTTTGTTTTTCTTTTTATTTCTTATTTGCACAACGATAACATTTGATTTTTCGGAATATTAAACGAAGAAGTGTTTCGAGTTGAGGCACCAACTCGTCACAATTTTCAAACAATTTAAGTTTTTGTTTGATTGTCTTTTTATTAATTAGTGTGATTTTTTTGTGTGTTTAGTATCATGATAACTTAATTTCATGTAATATAAAAAGGTGCTTCAAAACACCAATTTATCACAATCAGAATATTTAAATTATATTACTTTTTTTTCTCAATTTATTTAACCAACTTAAATTTTGCTTTATTTGCATCAATAACCTTTTATTTCATGTGTTTCTAAAAAAATAAGTGTTTCAAGTAGACACAAAGTCAACACACAAAACTGAATTTACTGTTTTATTGCGTAACAATTTGTTTGTATTTTTATTTTACTTGCCTGGCCAACTTTTCTCTTAATTCTAGTTAGTTATTTTGGCTCACCTCTCCGTGCTTTCTTTATGCTTTGCCTCAATCGCGCCCTACACACACACACACACACACACACACACACACACACACACACACACACACACACACACACACACACACACACACACACACACACACACACACACAACACTCCCACAACACAACACATCAACACAAACTAACCACAACACAAAAGAACACTCTACAACACATCACTTCCCCTCCTGCTTCTCCTCCTGCTCCTTTTATTAGCTTCTTATTTCCCGGTATCCACACATCAAATAATCCATTACTATAAATATATATCAATATGAATAAATCATTGCCTCTTTCCTCTGCTTGGATAATATGTGTTGGGCGCGAGGAGGCGCGTCCCGCCGGCCCACCATGAGGCCGCGCAGGACCCCGCCCTCCTCGCACTGACTCCCAGATTTGTATGATCGATGGTCTTGGCTGTTTATAAATGAAAGTGTTTCTATCAAATAAAAATGAATTATTTTGTAAGACGCGTGTTTGACTATCTCTGAGTGTGAGAGGAAGGAAGAAGCATCATAAGCCACATATTTGAGTTTATTATGGGAAAGGAGGATTTTTAAGACGCCTGTGACTTTCTCTGGGTGTTATGGGGAAGAAAAAACAGTGTAATACTTTTTTGACTCTAAATGTAATGGGGGAAAACGGAGCATTGTTATAAGACATGTATTTGAGTTCGTTTGTTATGGGAAAGAAGCATTTTATATAAGACTCCTGTTTGACGTTCTCTCTGGGTCTTATGGGAAAGGAAAAGCATTGTAATACTTGTTTTGACTTTCTCTAAATGTAATGAGGGAAAGAAGCATTGTAAGACATTTATTTGAGTTTGTGTGTTATGGGAAAGAAGCATTTTATATAAGACTCCTGTTTGACGTTCTCTCTGGGTGTTATGGGATAGAAAAAGTATTATCAGAGGCATGTTTTGGCGTGCTCTAAATGTAATGGGGGAAAAAAGAAACAACGTAAGACGTGTTTTCTACTTTTTCTGGATATAACGGGAGGGAAGATTCACTGTAAGACGCATATTTTACTTTCTCTGGATGGAATGATAATAAAAAATCATGTTATCACTGTACGAGCGCGGTAGGAGTGGCAGCCCTGTCGTGTGGTTGCCCGCCCTGCTGCATGATACCCCAGCCGGCCAATCAGGAGGCTGCATACGGCTGGTTCTCCCGCTCCCCTCCCCACAGATTTCCTCTTCTGTCAGTGTCAGTCAGTTCTCAGTGATTCAGGTGTAGAGGTGCGACTTTTCTTCTGCCGGGAGGGTTTATCTAAGTCATCAATCGGTAAGTACCCACACACTTAGTAGTCTGCTAAAGGTTATGTCCATAAAGTGCGCAAGATGTAAATGTGTCGGTTGGTTCGTGAAGCATTTCAGTGTTCGTAACTTTGATACCTGCTATTTTTTTTTTTTTTTTTTTTTTTTTTTTGCAACAAAGGAGACAGCTCAAGGGCACAAAAAGAGGAAACAATTATAAATAAAAGCCCGCTACTCGCTGCTCCTTAAAAGAATCCAAAGAGGGGTCTATATAAGGCAGCTCCTGTAAACCTAACCACACACAACCTGACTCTCCATTAATTTATCTAACCTCTTCTTGAATGTATATCGTATTAGCATTCAACATATAACTACCAACCCTGTTCCACTCACCCATCACTACTGCATCATCAGCACAGCTCCTGTACCTAACCCACCTAATCTCACAATCCATAAACTTATCTAATCCTGAATGTCTCTATCGTATTGGCACTCATCACATAACTACCAATCCTGCTCCACACATCCATCATTCTATTGGCAAACTATACATGGCAGCTCCTTTACCTAGTCGCTAATCTCACTATCCATAAACTTATCTAACCCTGAATGTCTCTATCGTATTGGCACTTACAACAACTACCAAGCCTTTTGCACTCATCACCACTATTACTAAACTACACAGTGGGGTGCTTGAGTGTAGCTCGATAAAAGAAACTTGTTGAGCGACTTAACGAGATGTATTTGTTGTCTGAAGTGTGTCTTGCTCTTCTGCCGGGGATGTTAACGAGGCCGCAGGGAGAGAAAATAGCCTAATGCTCGAGAAAAAGGTAACATGCCGAGGAGCTAAGTAATTCCTCTTGGGAGCGGCGACCAGCGGGAAGGGGGTGGGGGAGGAGGGCAACGCTGAGAGAGACAAGAGGAGGAAGGGAGCGGGAAGGAGGGAGGGGCAAAGCTAGTGAAAGGAGAGGGGGAGGAAGGAGTCAGTGGGAAGGGGGTAGGGAGAGGGAAATGCTGTGAGAGAAAAGAGAGGGAGGGAGGGAAAGGACCGAAGGGAAGAGTGTGATATCAGTGAGGGGTGGAGAGAGAGTGAGAGAGAGAGGTGGGAGGGGAGGGACAGAGGAAGATGGAAGCAGTTGGGAAGAGGTAGGGAGGGAAGGTATAGGGTAGGGAGGCTGGGGAGGGAAGGGGAGAGGAGGAGAACCTGGTTAGCGATGGGAGGGGGAGGAGGAGGAGGTAACAGGACATAGAGCAAAGAGAGAGAGAGAGAGAGAGAGAGAGAGAGAGAGAGAGAGAGAGAGAGAGAGAGAGAGAGAGAGAGTATGGGGCTGGGTTAAGGGGGTGGAGGAGGGAGACGGAGGGAGGGGGGGGGTGAATCTCATTAGACTACGAGGAAAACTATTTGCTTAATGGAGCGTTCAGTGAGCACAAGCCTCCCACCTGACAAGGGGGGGAGGAGGGGGGGTATATGGAAGGGAGGGGGGAGGGGGGAGGGAGCATCATTTACCCCGAGACGAGTGCTTATCTTATTTTTTTTCTTTTCGCTTGAGCTAGAGGGAGGGAGGGAGGGAGAGGGAAGGGGGGAGTGGAGGGAGAGGGGGGAGGGGGCTGGAGGGGAGGAGTGACACGTGCCCTTCCTCCTTCCTGTGTGGTGGTGGGTGGAGGGAAAAGATGTGGAAAGGAGGAAGTGTGGATGGAGTAAAAGGTGGATGGTGAAGGTGTGTGTGTGTGTGTGTGTGTGTGTGTGTGTGTGTTAAAAGAGATGATGGGATTGGGAGGAGATGAAGATGGGTGGCATGTAGATAGCAGGGTGAGGAGGGTGAAACGAAGGTAAGGAAAGAGAGAAGATAGGTTAAGAAAAGGAGAAGGTAGGGTGGAAAAAAAAGAAAGGAGGAAGGAAAAAGACAAAAGAATGGAATAAAGGAAAGAAAACGTAAGGTGAGAAGGAGGAGGAAGGGTAAAAGAGAAAAGGGTAGGGTAAGAAAAAGAGAAGGTAGAGTGAATAGGAAAAGGAAGGAATATAGAAGAGAGAAGAAAGAAAGTAGGGTAAAATGAGAAGGGAGAAAGCAAGGTAGGAAAAATGGGCGTTGATGTTTGTAAGAGAGAGAGAGAGAGAGAGAGAGAGAGAGAGAGAGAGAGAGAGAGAGAGAGTTTGTAGTAAAAACGGGTGGGAAATGAAATGAAAGAAGCTACAAAAGTGGAATGAAAGAGACTACGAAAAGAGATTTGAATGTGTGGAAGAGAGAGAGAGAGAGAGAGAGAGAGAGAGAGAGAGAGAGAGAGAGAGAGAGAGAGAGAGAGAGAGAGAGAGAGAGAGAGAGGGTGGATGAGTGTAGGAGTATGGGGGTGAAAACTGAAGTGGAATAAGGGAATTGAGGTGGAGGAAGGGGGTGGAAATGGAGGCGGAGTAAAGGGATGGGAGTGGAGTGGGAGGAAGGGAATGGGAGTGGAGGGCCAGTAATGGGGTGGAGGTGGAAGGGGAGCAAGTGGATGGAAGTGGAGGAGGAGGTGGAGGTGGACCCACACACACACACTCTGCCTCTGAGGGATGAAGGTCACAAATTCGTAAATGGATTCCATCGATTCTTTACTTATTGGAGAACCGAGGAAAGCCCAGAGAGTGAGAAAGAGAGAAAAGAAAAATATAATGAAGACCAAGAAACGAGAAAAAAAAAACAGTATGAAGAGAAAGGAAGGAAGGAGTAGATGCCGCTGAAAAGAGTAAGATATATTGAAGATGAAGAAGAGAGAAGAGAAAAGAGAAAACAGTATGAAGAGAAAGGGAGGGAGGGAAGGAGTAGATGCCGCAGAAAAGAGTAAGATATATTGAAGAAGAGAGAAAAGAAAACAAAAAACAGAAAACAATATGAAGAGACAGGAAGGAAGGAAGGAAGGAAGAAGTAGGTGCCGTTGATAAAGAGTAAAATATTCGCATGTAAAACTGAATATGATAAAAAAAAAAAAACTGAACAATTCGATGGAGAAATAGAAATGAAGACCAAGAAACGAAAATATTGAAGAAAAAAAAAACATTATGAAGAGAAAGGAAGAACGGAAGAAGTAGATACCGTTGAAAAAAAAGTAAAATATTTGCATGTAAGACGAAAATAATAAAGGAAACTGCAAAATACAATGGAAACATAGGAATAAAATCGAATAAATCTTAAGGAAAGGCATGACGGCGAGAAAAAAAAGTATTCTTAATATAAAGGAAAGTAAAATATAATGAAAGAAACTAATGTGAAAGATGATTTAATATTGAATGAAGGAAGGAAGATAAAGGGAGGAACTAGGTGACGTTCTTGATGCTTGAAACTAAAGGAAAGGGCAGAAAAAATAACGAAAATAACAAATAAAATAAATAACAGTAGTAAGGAAAACAGAATAGAAAATAATGGGAAAAAACGGAAAAGTGTGAGAATAACCAAATTCCAAACTCACCACCTAAAAAATAAAAAATAAATAAAAAAAATATGTATATCCAGACACATCCTCCACTCTGCCGCCGCCGCTGTATCTCAAGGTTTTTATTTCCCTTTTTCCTCCTCCACAAATCTTGCTCAAAAAAAGGGCGCCGCGAGCGAGCATATTCAACTCTTTCAAGCCGCGACCCACAACCTTTCAATAAAACATCCCCGGGTTATCCATCCATCCAGTTTAAAGCTTTTTCTTCGCTGTGTGTGTGTGTGTGTGTGTGTAGCGGGGGCGGAGCGGGAAGGAAGGTGAGAAGAAAGAGATGGAAGGACTGAAGAATGAGGTGGCCAAGCGAGATGGAAGGATAGAAGGGAAAGGTGAGGGGAAGGGGAAAGAAGGGCCAGTACGTGTTGGGGATGAGTGAAAAAAGGAAAGAGAAGAGGAGAACGAATGAAAGAAAAGGAAAAGAGAAGAGATACGAGGAATTAAATGAAAAAAGAACGGGCTTCATTTATTGGGGTTAAAAGTGGAAAGGAAAAAAGAGGAGAGGGAAAAGAAATAATAGGGAAAGCGTTGAAAGGAGAGTTAAGAGTGGAAGGAAAGATCGGGTTTTGAAGAGAAAAGGGAAAGAGGAATTAGGCAACGCTGGAGGGGGAAGAAGAGGAGTAGGAGGACAAGAGGAAAAGAGAAAAGAGAAGAGGGAAAAGAAAGAACAGGAAAAGCGTTGAAAGGAGAGTTAAGAGTGGAAGGAAAGATCGGGGTTTGAAGAGAAAGGGGAAAGAGGAATTAGGCAACGCTGGAGGGAGAAAAAGAAGAAAAGGAGGACAAAATGAGGATAAAGTAAGGGTGAGGAGTGAGACAGAACTTAGTGGAGATTGAGGCAAACAGATGGACTAGGAAAAAAGAGGAAACCGAAATGGAAGTTAAAGAGAATGAGGAAGAGGGATTCAGGATAAGGAGAGGGGAGGGGAGAGGGGCTTGGAAGGGGGCGGTTGCTCCCCTCCCCACCAAAAAAAAAAATACCTATAGAACTCCCCCTCCGAAAAAAATGACCAGAAAAATATCAGCTTCCGATGGTCAGCTGGCTTTATGGAAGCGATGAAAAAGTTTATATGGAAAGTATTTTTAGGCGCCACTGATTATCGGGGGAAGGAAGAGCTGACTGGACTGATATTTTTGGTCGTGGTAACTTTCGTAGTAGTAGTAGTAGTAGTAGTAGTAGTAGTAGTAGTAGTAGTAGTAAGAGCAGTAGTAATAGTAAGTTAAGTTAAGTTATGCTGGAGAATGATCTTATATGCCCAATCAGAACGACTCGATAACACTACCAACACCACCACCATCACCACCACTACCACTACCAACACCACCATCATCATCACCACCGCTACTACCATCACCTCCACTACCAACAACAATAACAGCAGCAACACGCACACACACAAAAAAATTATACACTGACACACTAACCCCCCCCCCCCCCCCTCCCCCCCCACACACACACAAACACATAATCACACAGCAGACCAACGCATCATCATTACCAGTCCCGGTGTTGTTTGGTGGCGGCGCTCGAGGAGGACAGGTATACCGCCAGGTGTTGCCAGGTGTCCGCCCATGTGTTAGCTCAGGTGGTAGCGGGTTCAGCCTTCCTGCAGGACGTCACTCATGTATATTGCAGAGGCTGGGACTGGAGCGGCCTGTGTCAAACATGCAATATTCGGGAGGGACACAGAGCTGGGGGAGGACGAGGACGAGGAGGAGGAGGAGGAGGAGGAGGAGAGGAAAACCTGGGAGTCCATGGAGTGCGATGAACAAAGGGGAAACTGGGAGGGAGAGGAAGGGCCAGCAGAAGGGGAGTGGGAGAGGAAAGGTGAAAAGTTGAGGGGGAGCAGTTGGGTGTTGGAAAAAGGGAGGGTGAGGATGAGAGGGCGGAAAAGGTAAAAGTGAATAGACAAAGGTGAGGCAAAAAAGGCGTGAGAGAGCAAAGAGAAAAGTTGTGTTTGGTGAATAAGATGGAAAAAAGCTGAGATAGATAGATAAGTAAAGAAAGGAAAGGGGAGGACCAGAGGAAGGTGGAGGATGAGAGACGGAAAAATAAACGGATAGAAAATGATGAAAAGACGAGAGGAATGGAAAATGAAGATGTAGGAAGAAGTAGACATATAGAAGTAGATAGAAAGATACGTCCAAGAGAGGCAGATACATGGATAGATACATAAACCGATGAACTTGAATAGACTCGTAGCAAGATAGACAGAAAGTAAGATAGATACTGATAAACAAAGAGAAAGATAGATAGACTAATAAATATATAGAGAAGTAGACAAATGCTGTTACGTGTCCTTTACAATTCGTCTCTTAATTGTTTATATTGAGAGGGGTGAGGTGGAGGAGGCAGGCAATAAAGAAGTTAGAAGTAGGAAAAGACCCTCGCTTGCATTGATGTCATAACAGGAGAAATGTTGAAATATTGAGATGCAGTTGTGGAGTGGATGCCGCGGATATGTAACCTGGTAAAGAATAAGGGTGAGGAAAGAGCAGCAGGAGGGTGAGGCGCCCGGAGACACGAGTTAAACTATTATTGTGCCGCTGTATACCAATGAAAAGGAGGTAGAGAGCGTTTTAACAATTAAAAGCGAATAGGATCACTCAGGGTGTCAGGAAAAGGGTATGGAAAGGTTTTAAATGAAAGGATAATAAAAAGGACAGATAATAAATGTAGGTGATGAGCATATGAGATGGTAACATATGAGAGGGGAAAATAAGTGTTGGGATTGTATGGCAGAGAAGAGGGGAGGAAAGGACCAGCGGGAGCCAACGCCTCAACGAACTCGCTAAAAAAGTTTCACTATAGGTCTTTGCACTAAACATGATAGTTGAAAAGTACCAGAAAAAAGAAAGGTACTGAGAGGAGTAAAAATAGTAAGTTGCAAAGGATGGAAAGTGGTTGGCTGCTTTCATGGACTTGCAAAAGGCTTACGACAGAGTTGACAGAAAAGGTTTATGGGATGCTCGGGAAATGTTGTGTGAGAGGGAGGTGTCTATATGAAGAGATGGGAGCCCCTCTGTAAATTTGCCAGGGTGCGTAAGAGGAAACCTGGAAGTAAGGTATCTGAAATTGAAAGGATGCTGCTGAGAACTGAAGGCGAAATTGACAGGGTGTGTAAGATCAGAAAGTTGGAAGTATATGTTGGCAAGAGTTAAGTATACGTAAATGAAAGGGAGCTGTGGAGAATCGTGGTTGAATTTGACAGAGTGGGTAAGAGGAGAAAGTTGAAAATTAATGTTGACAGGAGTAAGGTATCTGAAAATTGAAGGACGCCGTTGAGAATTGAGGGTAAATTTGACAAAGCGTGTAAGAGGAGAAAGTTGAAATATATTTAGGCAAAAGTAGGGTTATTGTATTTGAAAGAGAGCAAGAGAACAGACCGGAAAAAACCCAAAACGAGGTCTTAAAAATAGCTTACACGCAGAGAACCTAAATCGATTACAAGTACGCAATTTTGTCCGAGGAAAACCCACCAGGAATTAAGGAAGGATCTTGGGAATTACTGGATCACGCGAAGGAACAGCATCCCGCGTCCTCTCTCCTCTCCCTCACCCGCATCCTCATCTCGCTTTCCTTCCATCCTCCCACTCCTTCATCTCTCTCCTATCCACCCGCCTATTCCTTACCCCCATCCTCATCTCTCTCTCCTATCTTCCCACTTCTTCCTCACCACTCATCCTCAACTCTCTCCTTCCATCCTTCCCTACTCTTTCCTTACCCTCATCTCTCTCCCTCTCCTATCCCCCTCTCCTTCCTTACCTCCATCCTCATCTCTTTCCTTCCATCCCCCTCATCTCTCTCTCCTTCTATCTCCCCTACTCCTTCCTTACCCCTCATCTTTCTCTCTTCTATCCCCCTCTCCTTCCATACCCCCAAACTCATTTCTCTCTCCCTCCAATCCCCCTTCCTTAACCCCAATCATCTCTCTCCTAACATCCATCCTCTCCCTCCCCAAGTCCATCAATAAATAGTTTTGTCTCCTAACACTGTATTGCATTATTAAAGGACTGCCTGTTGTGTCGCAGGAGAATAGGGGTTTGTGTTGCTTGCGTTGTCTTTGTGTGCTGGTGAAGAATTCTTTGTTTTACGATGTGCAGTACTTTCAAGAATAGTTTAGTTAGTGATGTAGTATGCTTTGACGGATACTTTTAGATGCCGTCTTGCCGTACTTTCAAGAATACAGTGATTTATAGACACTTTGAATAATAGGTTTTTGGCAATTTTCTATACTTATGTGCGTACAATTTTTAGGGTAGACTGTATTAGTAAATTCAGCCGGAAAGATTCATATAAAAAATATCAAATTCGTGTTATCTTGATAAGGAAAAGAGTGCGACTAGTAATTTGAGTATTGAGAGAGAGAGAGAGAGAGAGAGAGAGAGAGAGAGAGAGAGAGAGAGAGAGAGAGAGAGAGAGAGAGAGAGAGAGAGAGAGAGAGAGAGAGAGAGAGAGAGAGAGAGAGAGAGAGAGAGAGAGAGAGAGAGAGAGAGAGAGAGAGAGAGAAGGGGGCAAGCGGGGGTACTAGAAACGCTGGATATTTCACGCGGGCGGTGGCATCAAGTTATTGTGATTTTTCTTCTTTACATTGCTTAAGTCGCTCGTAAATTTCTCTTGGGGAGGCAAAGGAGATCGAGGAGGCGTGCGGGATGGGAGGGAAGGAGGAGGAGGGGGGGAGGGGGAGGAGAGGGGGGAGGGGGTAGGAGCGAAGGATCTTAATTCAGGCCTTCATCAGGACCAAAAGGATGCAGTTTCTCTCCTTCTCTCTCATCTTCCTCCTCCTCCTCCTCCTCTTGCCTTCTTTGATAGCGTCGAGAGTGTCAGCAAAGCAATAATGACAAAGTTGCTTCTTCCTCTTCCTCCTCCTTCTCCTCTTCCTCTTGCTCCTCTTCCTCTCGTACTTATTTTCCTGTTTTTTTTCTTTTTTTCTGTTCTTGTTCTTGTATTTCTTCTTCGTTTTCTTCGTTACTTTTATTTTTCTCTTTATTTTCTATTTTTCTTCCACTCCCTGTTCTGTGGCTCATTGATTTGTTTCCTATATTTCTTTTTTTTTTCATCGTCTTCTATTTTCTTCTCTTCTGCCTGTTCTATGTTTTCTTCTTTTTCTCCTTCCTGTTCTTTGTTTGTTTTTTGTTTTTCTTCTTACTGTTCTTTGTTTTCTTCTTTTTCTTCTTCCCATTCTTTGTTTTCTTCTTTTTCTTCTTTCTGTTCATTGTTTTCTTCTTTTACGCCTTTTTTTATTTTCCTGTACTTTTCTTCTTTCTCTTATTCTTCCACTTCTTCTTCTTCGATTTATCATTAACATGCTTCTTACCTTTCCTACTTTTCTTCATCTTTTTCTGCTCTTCTTCCTATTCAATGTATTCTTCTTCCTCTCCTTCCTCCTCTCCTTCTTCGCCATCTTCGCCCTCAACAGTGTCACCTTCCTTTTCATAATTCTGCCTTAAGCTTCTTTTACCGTCGCATATGTTTTCCTCATTTTTACATTCTAAGCTCCATTAGCAAAACGAATAAGTAAGTACCAAAAAAGTTTAATAATAAGCATCTTCGAAACTCCAAAGTCGCAAATGGGGGTTCCTAAAGGCAGAGTGTTGGATCCTCTTTCGTGTTTAATAAGAAATGAGGCCGAAACGCTATTGTGAGGGCAGGCTGGAGGGTAGGAAGAGCAATTTGCAAGCGGCATTTTATTTATCAAGGGAAATACTAGCGACGAGGAGGGGGTCAAGAGGAGGAGGAGGAGGAGGAGGAGGAGGAGGAGAGGTAGTGGTATAATAGCAAGGAGGAAGAGGAAGAGGTAAAGAAAGAAGAAGAGGAGGAAAAGGAGGAAGATACACAGACAGATAAGGAAAGAAATGCAAAAGAACGAGAAAAGTAGAATAGAGGAAGAGGAGGAGGAGGAGAAGAGGTAGTGGTATAATAGAAAGAAGGAAGAAGAAGAGGTAAAGGAAGAAGAGGCGAAGGAAAAGGAGGAAGATACACAGGCAGATAAGGAAATAAATACAAAGGAACGAGAAAAATAGAAAAGAGAAGAAGAAAAAGGAAGAGAAAGAAGGATAAACAAAGAGGAGAATAACAAATGCAAGGAAGGAGGAAAAGAACATGAGTGAAAAGAGAAGAGTAGATGAAAGAAGAGGAGTAAAAGATGAAGGATGTGATATGAAAGAGAATAGAAGAGGAGAGATATAAAAGAGAAGAAGAGGGAAAAGGAGAAGTAAACAAAACACGGAAAAGAAAGGAAGGAGATTATGAGACAGAGAACAGGAAAGGGGGACAGATTTTTTCTTCTCATTGTTATCATTCTTCTTTGTTCTTTTTATTCTGTTCATTCTACTTGTACTCTTATTGTTATTCTTCCTTCTCTGTTATTTTGCTTCCTCTTCTTCCTCCTCCTCTTCACCACCACCACCACCACCACCACCGCCACCACTTTAGACCCTTAAAAAAAAAACTCAGAGAAAGTCCTCAGGATGTCTGTCATTGTCACTCCTGTTGCCTCCCCTTACCCCCTCCCCCCTCCCCGACCCCTCCACCCCCTTAGAGGTGTCCTAGTGGCAAGTAAAGTCCCTCCGTCAGGTCCAACACTCCAGGAAGACGCCTCGATCCCACGTCTTAGGCGGGACAACGTTTTAAGGCCTTTCAATCCCTTTCCTTGACCACCTGAACATGTTTAAGCTCCCTTGAACCCACCTACCTTCTCCTCCTCCTCTCTCTTTTTTTTTTTTTTACTTCCCTTATTCTTCTCTTCTCTTTTTCATTTTCCTCCTGTTTTTGGTTTTGTTTTCTCTTCTCTTCATTGATTCTCCCTTTTTCTTCTGCCCCTTTCTTCCTCCTGTTCTTTCTCTAACCCCCCCTTTTTCTTTCTCTTTTCTCCTCTCTTCTTTTGTTTTTTCTTCCTTCCTTCTGCTTATCTTTCTTCTTTTTCATTTATTTTTTTCATCTGTTTTGTTTTCGTTTTTTTTTTTATTTACTCCTCTTTTCTTTTCCCTTTCTCTTTCTTTTTCTTTCATGTTCTCTTTCTCCCATCTTCATTCCTGCTTTTTTATAATTATCTCATCTTTTATATTTATTTTGCCTTCTGCTTTGTTTTCTGTTTTCTTTTCTCTTCCTATCGATTTTTCTCCTTTATATTAACTTCCTCCCCTTTCTTTCTTTCTTTCTTTCTTTCTTTTACTTTCTTTCTTTCTCTCTTTCTCTCTTTCTCTCTTTCACTTTCTCTTTTTTTTTCTTTTTCTCTCTCTCTCTCTCTCTCTCTCTCTCTCTCTCTCTTCTTCCCCTCCTCCTCCAACTTTTTTTTTTTTTACTTCATCCACACAAGGTTTTCTAGACTTATTTTTCTATCTGCACATTTTTTCCCCCAATTCTGACTCTCCTCTGTTTATTTTCCTCTAACTTTTCCTTTCCACCTCTTCTTTATTTCATTCCTCTATTAACTATTCTCATGCATTATTTTTTTAAACACCGCCACCACCACCAACAACAACAATACCTTTTTCCTCCTCTTCCTTCTCCTCTCCTTCCTCCTCCTCCTCCTCCTCCTCCGTCCCCCTTTTTGGAAATATTCTTGTGGGCGGGAAATAGGAGAAGGAGGAGGAGGAATAAAAAAGAATCTCACGGGTGCAGAAGAAAGCAAAAAGGAGAAAAGAGGAAATGAAAGAGAGTTGATGCAAGAGAGAGAAGAGGAGAGAAAGAGAGGAACATAGGGAAGTAAACGAGAAGAGAAAGAGAGAGAGAGAGAGAGAGAGAGAGAGAGAGAGAGAGAGAGAGAGAGAGAGAGAGAGAGAGAGAGAGAAAGGTTCGAAGAGGGTGAGAGGAAAGGGAATCAGATATACCCGGAAAGGGGTTCAGAGAGGGATGAGAGAGTTGAGTAGCTTTACCTGGGAACGAGATTCTTCTTGGAGGGAAATGATGAGTTAAGAGGCAGGGAGGATACGGAACATGGGGGAGAGGAGGTAAGGAGGAGGCGCTGGGAAAGGAGGAGGAGGAGGAGGAGGTTCGGAGATTGGAAGAAGAGGGCAAGGAGAGGTAGAGAGGGAACGGAAGAAGGCAAGAGAGGAAGAGGAAGAGGAGGAGGAGGTTGGGAGATTGGGAGGAAGAGGAAGGGAGAGGAGGTAAGGAGGAGGTATGCGGGTGAATTGTTTTCACCTCAGGGAACTAGACGTCCCTGCCCTGCATAGTCTCAGGTCACCCTTGGACAAGGTGTAATACCTGATCTGTCTCCCGTGCCAGGGTCACGGTGAAGCCTCTGGGCAGCAGCAGTGGTGGATTGGACTGCAGGCAGAGGATCTCTTTATGAGACAATGGCTGGAGTTCCAGGGTCCTAGTCAGCTGGACCGTGCCTAATTATTTAGGCCTGCGGTGTAGAGGAGTGTGGCGACCTCTACACTAATAAAAGCCTCCCTGGGAACCAGTTGTCGGTGTGAGCTCCCCGTCCCTCCCCTCTATCGACGGTACTCCCATCTCTATTCTGCATAACAGCTGGTTCTTGTTTTTTTCTCCTGAAAGAGATATCTTCCGTGGGCCATTTGAGGTTGTACCTCCCGGCTTCTAGGTGGAGTTTCTGAGGGTTTATCTTATACTCAAGGAATATTTCAGTCTTTGGTCTCTCAGGAAGGGCGTCTGATACTCTCTAGAGTTGGTGGAGAACACCTGGTGACAGGTGCCACTGGCCAGGCCTCGAAAGGGTCGCAGAGTTGGGTTAGACGTTTCGGAAAGTGGGAACGAATTGCTGGTTCCTCTCCTCCCTTGCCAGCTCTGCTCTGTGTGACTACGCCGGCCCCGTGCTATGGGACAAAACTTCGAGGACAATAGCTGAAAAGCGCCGGGTTGTGAAAGTCTCTCTCGTGACCGAGGCTCAGGACAAGCGATTGGTCTTTGAGGCGTTTTCAAGACCCTGTGGGAGCGAACTCCCAGTGTTGGAGGCATCTAACACAGCAGTATCTAATTTCCATGCACAATTTTTATACAATTCAATTTATGGTCACAATTTAAAGTATTTCGAATAATATTTATTTAATATTTGCCCAAACTGTTAACTCGCTTAAAATTCTAACAATGCCTTCGAACCTTAAGTGTGACGTCTGTCCCGGACGTTTTGCAGCTCAGTTCTTCCAGCTGAGTAAAACTTGCCGCCTCTGCGTTCAAAGATTACATCTACAGAAGGCTGTGACTGAGTGGAAAGTCAAGCACAATGATCTTGAAAAGAAATTTGTAGCCCTTCAGGAATTTGTTTTAACAAATGTGGCAGTGACTCCACTATCGATGGTGGAGAGGCCCTCCACTGAGACTGTGCCCTCTCCAGACGACCCTCCTGCTTCACGGGAGGACGTGTTACCTGCCTCACAGGTTGACTCCCAGCCTGCCTCACAGGATAACCCCCAGCCTGCCTCACAGGCTAACCCCCAGCCTGCCTCACAGGCTAACCCCCAGCCTGCCTCACAGGCTAACCCCCGGCCTGCCTCACAGAACAACCCCCAGCCTGCCTCACAGGCTGACCCCCAGCCTGCCTCACAGGCTAACCCCCAGCCTGCTTCACAGGCTAACCCCCAGCCTGCTTCACAGGCTAACTCCCAGCCTGCTTCACAGGCTAACTCCCAGCCTGCCTCACAGGACAACTTCCAGCCTGCCCCACTTAACGCTTCTCTTCCTGCTTCACAGGATGTCGGGTTCCAACCTGTAAGGAATGGAGCCAAACCGAAGCAGGCAACCAAGGATTTACTGACCCCCACTACCTTCAATAGGTTCCAGGTGCTGGCAGACACCATGGAGGATGAGTTCGAGACTCGCCTAGTTGGGGACTCCATGGTGCGTGGCCAGCTGGTTGAGTTCTGTGGTCGTTCATCAAACGGCCGCAGAAAACGTTACTGCTATCCAGGTGCCAGACTGGACGACATCACCGCAGCGTGCGATGATGTCACGAGAAATGCCGACCGAAACACCCTCTTTGTCATTCACGCGGGGACAAATGACGTAAAGACAACCTTTTCTGAGGAACTGCTTGAGAAATACCGCCGCATGATCAAGCAGTATAAACGTAAAACGGATGCCAGTAACATCATATCTCAGGAATCCTCCCGAGGGTCGGTGCCGAATCTAGCTTTTACAGTAAGGCCTTCAGCACAAACAACAGACTTCAGTCCCTTTGCTCACAAGAAAACGTCCAGTTCGCTAACTTGTGGAACAATTTTTACTACGATTCGGACTTGTTCCTTCCTGATGGCATTCACTTAAACCCTGTTGGAGCAGCCCGTTTCGGGAGGCTGCTCTGTGACCAAGTGGCTCTTCGAAAGCCAAAAAACGCGGAGGCGAGAACACCAGCAGCTCCACCGTAAGGGTGCACTCAACCCGAAAACTCCCGACTCGAATCACATTAAAGCTTGCTATGTAAACGCTCGTAGCCTACGTAACAAATTTGAAGACTTAGAAGTCCTCGCAGCTACAAATCATTATCACATCATCGGAGTCACAGAATCTTGGATAGACACTTCAAATAGAGATTTCATTGCGGAATATAGATTACCGGGTTATACCATTTTTAGTCATGAAAGAGAGAACAGACAGGTGGAGGCGTTATCTTTATATCCACAACTCTCTCCATCCAGTATCCGTGAAAACAGATATTATAACCAATGTAGACACGGTCTTCATTGAAATTAAAATAAATCTCGTAAAATAGTAATTGACTTATCTACAGACCGCCAAGGCAGACTCTTGATATCGACCACGCATTAAGTGAATTATTATTAGAAACAAGTAGCAGTTGCGAGGCAGTAATTGTTGGGGACTTTAACTTGCCAGTGAAAAGATGGGGTGAACCGTTGAACTGTCATACAGGGCTCGACCTGTACACAAATTTACTAGAAAGTGATTTACATCAACACGTTCAAGAACCGACTCGGGAAAATAATATACTTGACCTTATCTTTTCAACGACAGCTGATCTAGTTAACGAAGTAAATGTTGGTCCAGTTTTTAGTTCTAGCGATCACCGAACAATCACATTCAGCATCAATATGAAAGAAAGTAAAGTAACTCCTAGTAAAGAAAAGGTGCCTGATTATCAGAGAGCGAATTTCGTAAGACTCCGATCAATTCTAAATAATTCTGACTGGACTGAAATCACGGCGGAAACAGATATTGATAAATCTTGGGGGGCCTTCACCACAATATTGAACAATGCCATAAGCATATGCGTACCCTATCGTAACAGACGTTCAGCTTCTAAGAAGAAACCCAAATGGTGGAATAACGAAATTCAAAATAGCCTATCTCTAAAAAATCGCGTATACAGTAGGTTCATATCATCTCGGAGCGAGGCTGACAAACTAGAGTTGGACAGAATTCGCCGCGAAACCAAGAAATTAATAAAACGAAGCAAGAAAATCTTGAAGAATATATAGCGGAAACTAGTAAATATAATCCTAAAGAATTTTTCAGCTATGTAAATAATAAAAAGTCACTCACTTGTGGTATCGGACAGCTTGCTAATGAAAATGGTAACCACACGAACGATGAAAATGAAATGGCTACAATCCTAAATAACTTTTTTGCATCCGTATTTACCGACGAAGATTGTCTATCACCTCAACCGCCGGAGATTAGAAGGGCCGAAAAGATGTTAAGTGGCGTGCTCATCGTAGAAAGTGACATTTTATGCACAATTGAAAAGATTAAAGTAAGCAAAGCTCCTGGTCCAGACAAAATTACCCTAGGGTCTTAAAAGAAATCAAACATCAAATTTGTAAACCGCTCTCCATCATATTCAATAAATCTTTAACAGCTGGAAAAGTTCCGTCGGATTGAAACTTGCAAATGTCACACCAATTTTCAAAAGGGGACAAGTCTCATCCAGGAAACTATCGACCAATTAGCCTGACATCTATTGTTTGTAAGTTAATGGAGACTATCATTCGCGACAATATGGTGAAATTCTTCGAAGAAAATAATATAATAAATAATTCGCAACATGGCTTCCGTAGTAAACGTTCGTGTTTGACTAACTTACTTGATTTTTTCACTATATTTTGAGGTGTTCGATGAAAGCAGATCAGTAGATATCATATATCTGGATTTTCAAAAGGCATTTGATAAGGTCCCCCACCAACGATTGCTCAGCAAACTACTGGCGCACGGTATCTCGGGTAACATTCACAATTGGCTTGCGGACTGGCTCTCTGAGCGGAAACAGAGAGTAGTTCTAAACGGTGTTACATCTAACTGGCTCGATGTCAAAAGCGGCGTACCTCAAGGATCAGTGCTTGGCCCCATGCTCTTCTTAATTTATGTTAATGATATCGATGATGGGCTCATTTGCAAAGTATCAAAATTTGCTGATGACACAAAAATTGCTAGTAAAGTAACTGCGATACTCGACGAAGAAGCTTTGCAATCAGATATAGATCGACTTGCACGTTGGGCCAATCAATGGCAAATGAAATTTAACGTTGAGAAATGTAAAGTGTTGCACATCGGAAAAATAACAATTGCGTTCGGTACGTAATGAATGGCCAACAACTTTCTGCAGTAAGTAAAGAAAAGGATCTTGGAATCACTATATCAAGCGATTTAAAGCCCGGTCAGCATTGTTCAGAGGTAGTTAAAACTGCAAACAAATTGGTTGGCTTCATCGGACGAGTCTTTAATAATAAATCGGAAAAAGTAATATTAAAACTGTATAATTCGTTGGTTCGACCCGTCTAGAGTACTGTGTACAGTTTTGGTCTCCTACTACAGAAAAGACATAGAAAAGTTGGAACGGGTCCAACGAAGAGTAACAAAGATGATTCCTAGGTTGAGAAATTTGTCATATGAACAAAGGCTTAAAGTAAATTTATTCAGCCTATCAAAACGAAGAATGCGAGGCGATCTAATAGAAGTGTTTAAAATGTTCAAAGGATTCAGTGATATTAATGCGGAAGATTACTTTACAATTGATCGATCAAATAGAACAAGAAGAAATCACAATTTGAAGATAAGTGGTAAAAGATTCTCGTCGCACGAAGCTAAACACTTCTTCTTCAATCGAGTTGTTAATGTTTGGAACTCTCTACCTTGTGATGTCGTTGATAGTACAACAGTTACGGCCTTCAAGAATAGATTAGACAAGTGTTTTGAATCCAACCAGCAACTAAGATATTACTCATTGTCGTAATAACGTTAAGTTCTTTCGAATACTGGTGTCCTTGTCCGCTTTTATTGCCCGGTTAGTGGTAGCAGTAATGGTAGTTCTTTCCTCTTTCCTACATAAATTCCATGCAGTTTTTCCATGCTGCATGGTTCTTTTTCCTTTCCTGCCAGCTTTGGCTGGAGGGATGGGGGGGTGGGGAGGAGCCTTCGCCTTTGCTGTCCTTCATCTTCCACCTTTGATTAGATAGTTAGTGTAGCTTGTCACAAACAACCTCGAAAGGACCAGCAGGTCTGCTGTTGTTTGTTCTTCCTTTGTGTCCCTTTGAGGCGCTGGGAAAGGAGGAGGAGGAGGAGGAGGTTCGGAGATTGGAAGAAGAGGGCAAGGAGAGGTAGAGAGGGAACGGAAGAAGGGCAACAGAGGAAGAAGAATAGGAGGAGGAGGTTGGGAGCTTGGGAGGAAAAGGAATGGTAGGAGGAAAAGGCAGAAGGAAGAAAAGAAAGAGGAAGAAAATGAGGAAAAACAGGAAGAAAAACGGATTGAAAAAAGATAACTGCAGGGAAAGGAGAAAAAAAAGCCTGAGAGAAGAGAAAAAAGTGGATGAGAGACAGGGAAAGGAAAGGAAAGGGGAGAGAAAATGAAAAGCGGGAGAGAGAGAAAGGAGGAAAGAAGGTTGGGGTTAGATTGAAGGGGGAGGGGGGGAGGAGAGGGGCGGCGGGGCAACCATGAAAGTATACCTGATCCATTATTTTGCGATGGATCACCTGGCGAACCCGAGACCTGAGGAATAGCTGGGGAGGAGGGAGGGAGGGAGGGAGGGAGGGAGAAGAAGAAGAAGAAGACAAAGCGGTGACGGTGAACCTGGAAGGAGGAAACAAAGAAGTGTGAGAAAGAAGAAAGAGGAGGAGGGAGGGAAAAAAGAGTAAGTGAATGAGACCAGAAGGAGGAGGAGGAGGAGGAGGAGGGAGGGAGAGGATTAGGTGGAAGAAAGAAAATAATATATGAAGGAGAAAAGAAGAAGGAGGAGGAGGAGGAGGAGAGATAAGGAAGATAAAGTATATAATTGTACAAATGATAAAGAAGAAGCCTAAAGATAATAATAATAATAATAATAATAATAATAATAATAATAATAATAATAATAATAAAGGGATCAGAAAAGGAATAGGAGGTTGAAAGAATATGATGAAAACTGGAAAAGGCACAAAAGAAGAACCAAAATCTCCTCAATTACGAAAGGAAAAAGAAAAGAAAAGAAAAAAATATTGGATTGAAAAATATTAAACCATGAACAGTGAGAGAAAATAAGGACTCAGAAAGAAAGAGAGGGAAAGAAGAGGATGAGGACAAAGGAGGAAAAGAAGAAAGGGGAGACAAAAAAGAGAAAGAGGGAGAAAGAAGAACATAAGAGCATAAGAACATAAGAACGCAGGAGTCTGCAAGAGGCCGGTAGGCCTGTACGAGGCAGCTCCTTTGACCCTAAGCTCCCGTGTATCTAACCCCACCTAATATCGCTGTCCATGAATTTATCTAGTCTATTTTTGAATGTGACAATTGTATTGGCATTCACCACATGACTGCTAAGCCTATTCCACTCATCCACCACCCTGTTAGTAAACCAATTTTTGCCTATGTCCCTGTTGAATCTGAATTTATCCAGTTTAAACCCGTCACTTCGTGTCCTACCCGGTTCTCTTACCAACAAAACCTTATGAATGTCTCCCTTATTAAAGCCCTTCATCCATTTATAAACCTCGATCATGTCTCCACGCACCCTTCGCCTTTCTAGAGAATGCAAGTTTAACTGTTTGAGTCTTTCCTCGTATGGCAAGTTTCTCAACCCCTGAATCATCTTAGTCATCCTCCTCTGCACCGATTCTAACATTTTGAAGTACAAGAAGTACAAGAAGAAGGCGAGATAAAAAAGGAAAGGACAAAAGAAAAAAAAAAAGAGAAGAAAAAGTAAAAGAAGGAAACAAAAAAAAGAGAATGAAAAGAAGGAAAGGGAGTGAAGAGAAGAAAGAGAAAAAAAAGAATTAGAAGAAGACAGCAAATGGAAAGGAAGAAACAAAAGAAAAACAGAGAAAAGGAGAAGAAGGATTAGAAACAAAATAAAGTAAGAAAGAAACGAAAGAGAGAGAGAGAGAGAGAGAGAGAGAGAGAGAGAGAGAGAGAGAGAAGTAGAAAAGGACGAACTAGAATAAAAAGAAATAAATTAAAAGGAAAAGTAAAGGGAAGAATGGAAAATATGGAGACACAAAAAAGGAGAAAAAGAGAGAGGGGGAAAGAGGGGCAAAAGAAGAAGAAGAAAAAGAAGTAAAAGAAGACAAGCAGCAAAATGGAAAGGAAGAAAAATGTGGAAATAAAAGGCGGGTAAAATGGCGCCCTCCTTCCACTCTCTTTGAAGAAAAATGGCATTCTCTCCCTGTCTCCTTCGCCTGATGGATGGCGGCGAGGGGCTGATAAGGCTATTTTACTTCTGTATTGAATGTATTAGTGAATGCAGGAAGGCGGAGCAGGAGGAGGAGGAGGAGGAGGAGGGGGGGAAGAGGAAAGGGATTGCAATAACTAGGAAGGGATGAGAAGGTTGATGAGGAGAACGAGGAAGAGGAAGAGTGTGAGAAGGGAGAAGAGACCAGTAGTAGAAGAAGGAGAGGAAAGAAAAATGTTAAGGAAATGGGATGAATAGAAGAGAAGGAAGAGAGGGTAAGGAAGGGATGAGTAGGTTGAGGAGGAGGAAGAGGGTGAGAAGGGAGAAGAAACCAGTAGTAGAAGAAGGAGAGGTAAGAAAAATGTAAAGAAAATGGGATGAATAGAAGAGAAGGGAAAGGGGGAGAGAGGGAAGAAAGGAGTGAAGAGAAGGGGGAAGAGAGGGATAATAAGGAGGAGAAGAAAAACCAGTAGTAGGAAAAGGAGGAGAAAAAATGAAGAGCAGAAGAGGGAGAAAGATGAAGAGGATAAAGATAAGGAGGAATAAAAAAGGAATGACGGAAGAGAGAGGAAAAGGAAGATAACGAGGAGAATGAGAACCAGGAGAAAAGGGAGGGTGAGGAAGGAGGAAAGAGAAGAAAAGGAGAGGGAAAAGCAGGAGGAAAAAGAGGATTGAGAAGGGAGGAGGAGGAAAACCTGAAATAAATAAAACCAGGACAGGAAAATGAAGGAGAAGGGAGAGGAGGAGGATGAGAAGGAGGATAAACAGATAGATGGAATGAAAATGAATGCAAAGAAGGAAAAAAACACATTAGAGAATAGAGAGAGAGAGAGAGAGAGAGAGAGAGAGAGAGAGAGACATACAGACAGACAATCAGACAGCCCGCACATTGTTTCGAGGAATACCTTTGTAATTGGTATAGGCTGTAGAGGAGGTGTCGAGTTAATTAATTTTGTACACCTGTAATCCTACCTGCCGTGTTTTGCCTCTCACCTGGGCGACATAACGAGAGGGAAAGTGCACCTGAACTCACCTGAACACTGCGAGGCGTGACTGTGCAATACTACCTGGCGCTTTTGTTCTCTGCCTGTCTGTCTGTCTCTCTCTCTCTCTCTCTCTCTCTCTCTCTCACACACACACACACACACACACACACAGAGCTCGATCATTTTCCTTTACATATCTTTCTTGGCGTAAATTATGAATATATACTGATTTTAGTGCCGGAGGAAGGAAATTAGACATCAAGTTAAATGGTCAGATAGTTCGATCAAGCAATTAGTCAGCTAGATGGATAGTTAGATGTTTGATTAGTTAGAGATACGAAAGCCTGATTAATTGTGGGTGTGTTAGCCTCGAAGCGTGTGAATGCTGGCCTAAGAGAAGGATAGGAGGGAAGGAGTGGTGTTAGGACTTCAGAGGTGTGTAGAGTGGAGTGGAGTGGAGTGGATGCTGGGTTAGTGTGTGGAGTCGGAAATAAGCGTGAGGAGGTGCTAGTCCACCCCTTCTATCCTCCTCTTCTACCCTACCCTCTCTCCACCCCTTCTCCCCTCCTGTTCTCCCCTTCTCTCTAGCCCTGTCTATCCTTCTCTCCCTCTCGAAAAGAAAACTGCAGCCGAGCCCAAGCCAGTCGACTTATCAATAATTCAGTGAACTCAGATTATGGGCGGAAGGGAGGGGCGGAATTTTGACCCAATCTCTCCCTCCCTTCCCCCCCTCCCCGATACCCTTCCCCCTCCCTTCCTTTACCCTTTCCTCCTTCTCTTCCTCCTCTCTCTCCTACGACCTCGCCTTGCCTCACCCCCATCCTTCCACATCCTTCTTCTTCTTCTTCTTCCTCCTCCTCCTCCTCCTCCTCCTTTATATTATTTTTAGTTTTCTCCATTTTTTTCCTTATTTCGTTATGATGTTTTCTTTGTTTGTATCTACATTTTTTTCTTTTTTTTTCTTAATAGTATTATTTTTCTTTTCTTTGTTTTTCTTTATTTTCCTCTTTTCTTTACTTAATTTCTTCTCATCATTATTTACCTTTCATTTTCCTCTTCTACTCCTTCCTTCCCTCCTTCCTTCCTTCCTTCCTTCCTGTCCAATCAGACAGGGTCGCTACCGTTCTCCAGGATGAGCTTGACAGACTATATGAATGGGCGGGGAAGTGGCAGGTGGAATTCAATGTCGGGAAGTGTAGCATTTTGAGTGTAGGTAGGAATAACCTTTCACACAATTACTCCTTAAATGACACTCCTCTAAGCAGGTCTGGGCGTGAGAGAGACTTAGGTTAGCGCTGAACTCCGTCCTAGGGCTCAATGCATTCAGGCTAAAAATCGGGCCAACAGAGTACTACTGGGTTTCATCTCAAGGAGCGTAAGCAATAGGAGCGCTGAAGTCATCCTCAAACTTTACTTAGCACTAGTTAGACCTCATCTCGATTATGCAGTTCAGTTCTGGTCCCCCTACTATAGAATGGATATCAAGATGTTAGAATCTGTACAGAGGAGGATGTCAAAGATGATTCAGGGGGTGAGAAACTTGCCCTATGAAGACAGGCTGAAGCATTTAAATCTACACTCTCTAGAAAGGCGAAGGTTGCGAGGAGACTTGATCGAAGTCTATAAATGGATGAAGGGCTTTAATAAAGGGGATGTCAATAAGATTTTGATTGTAAAAGAGCCAGGTAGGACGCGTGGCAATGGTTTTAAGTTAGACAAATTCAGATTCAACAAAGACATAGGCAAGAATTGGCTCACAAATAGAGTGGTGGACGAATGAAACAGGCTTGGGAGCCATGTTGTGGGTGCCAATACCATAGATACATTCAAGAAGAGGTTAGACAAAGCCATGGATAGTGACGTAAGGTGGGGTTGAGTGTACAGGAGCTGCCTTGTATAGGACAACCGGCCTCTTGCAGACTCCTTACGTTTTTATGTTCTTATGTACTTATGTTCTTCCTTCTCCCATCTTCCCTCTTTCTTTCTCCTTTATTTTATTCCTCTTCTTTCTCCTTTTTTCCCTCACTCACAAAACACTCATTACTTCCATACTTTTTACTCATCAAAAAACACACACAAAAAAAAGACAAACAGAAATTAACATGAAAGGAAGTAAATGGAGGAGGAGGAGGAGGAATAGAAAAAAATGATAAACGAGAGAGGAAACATGAAAACCAGGAGAATAATAATTAGATGAAAAGCTAAAAAAAAAGGAATAAGAACAGGAACAAAAAGGAAAGTTATGAGAAAGAGGAATAGAACACAAAAGAATAGACAAGAAAGAAGACAAAACACACAAAAAGAAAACTACAGGAAACGAATGGAGGAGGAAGAAGAGGAGGAGGAAGAAGACGAGGAGGAAAAAGAAGAGAAGGAGGAGGAGGAGGAGGAGGAGGAGGAAGAAAATATAAACGGAAGGAGAAACATGAAAACCAGGAGGATAATTAAATGGAAAAGATGAAAAAAAGGAGGAAGAAGTAGAAAAAAATACGAGGAGGAGGAGAAGGATCAGAAGATAGCAAGAGGAGGAGAAGGAGGAGAAGGATGAGAAGACAGCCGGAGGAGGAGGAGGAGGAGGAGGGGAGGGAGCAGGTGGAGGAGTACCAGGAGCATAAGTTTTTGGAGACGAGGAATAATGAGCGGACATAAATCGCCGGTCGCTATTCATTTACCGTCCCGGCCAAGTTTGGAACACCTCTCAAAAGTGTTTTACTGCTAATAAGTCTCCTGGAAAACACCGCCCCCCCTCCCCCTATTCCCCTTCCCTCCCTCTTCTCCCCTTCCCCATTCCCTCCCCCTCCCTCCTCATTTTCTAATTCCCCAAACTCATGCACTTCCTCACCTCCTCTCCTCCCTTCCTCTATTTCCCCTTCCCCTTCCTCCCTTCCCTTCCCCCCTTCCCCTTCCCCCCTTCCCCTTCCCCCTTCCCCTTTCCCCCTTCCCCTCTCCGCACACACATACACTCATGACCATCCTTACTTTCTCTTCTATCCTTCCCTCGCTCTCCCCGTCTCCAATCTTCCATCTCCTTACCTCCCCTTCTCGTCTCCCCTTTTTTCCTCTCTCTAATCTCCCACCTGTTTATCTCCCCATTTCCTTCCTCTCTTCCCCCATTTACTCCATCTCTTCATCTTTCTTCTTTTCATATATTTTTTCTAATCTTCCTCCTCCTCCTCCTCCTCCTTCCCCCTTTCACCTCCCCATCCTTTTCTTTCCTCCCCATCCCCTACGGCCAACCTCACCCCATCTTCCCTCCCTCCCCTCCTCTTGTTATCACCCTAACCTTCCTTCTCCTCCCCTCACCCCTTTTCCTCTCTTTTCCCCCTCCCCAACCCTTCTCCTCCTTCCCTCACCTCTTTATCCCCTCCCTAATCCTTCCTTCCTTCACTCCTTCTTTACTCAATCTCCTCCTCACCTCCATCCCTTACCTATTCCACCTCGTCTTCGTTATCGCAATCTTACGCACACCTTCCGACCCTGATGCTCGTTATAGCGAAGTGATTATTGCGTCATTCTGCGGCGGTAATATAAAAACCAGAAGCGTGACACGTGAAGAATGTCCCCTAGAGACCAAGGTAGCAAAAGAGAACGAAAAGATACAAGGGGAGACATTTTTAAGCAGGGAGATGAAACGCCTTACCATGAACCAAAGAGAGAGGAGAAAAAAAGATGAGTATAGAAAGAGGTGATAGAAAGGGTCTCGTCGTAACGGGAAATGTGCGATCAGAGCCGAGGAAAGGAAAAGAGGGTAAAAGAACACGATGCGATGAAAGGAAACGGGAAATGATGTAGGAAAGGAAGACTAAGTGACGGGAAAAGTGAAGAGATACGAGGATGCGCAAAAAAAAAGCGGTGAAGGAGAGGAAAGAAAAATATGGAAGGGAAAACTTGCCACGAGGAAGCGGAGGTGAATGCCACTAATTAGATTACACTCAAGTCACCTTCACCTGGGCATTTTTAGACGTAATTAGCTTCACCTGACGCACGCCTGTCACACCGGCGGGAAAGTTTAGAAGCACCTCACCTGACCAGAGAATTTTGATAGTGAAAGTGGAGTGATGGTAGTAGTTGCTGTTGTAGTGGTAGTAGTAGTAGTAGTAGTAGTAGTAGTAGTAGTAGTTGTTTGTTGTTATTGTTATTGTTATTGTTGTTGTTGTTGTTGTTGTTGTTGTTGTTTTAATGATAATAACAGCGTGAAACAGACAATGCAAATTAGCATCATTTCTTGTTACTCGAAAACTTTCTCTTATCTCACCCTTCCTAACACAACCTTCATCCTTTGCATCTTCCTCTCACTCACCTTTTATCCCTTCTTTCATAAGAGTTTCCCTAATACAGCCTTCCCCAACGCACTCTTCTTCCCTTACACACTCTCAACTCCGACATTCTCCTCCATCTTCACACTCTTCCTTCACACACTCCACACACTTATAGACTCAACACACCCTTCTCAAATGCCCCTTTCTTTCATTATATGCATTCTTCCTCCTCCTTTTACCCCTTTCTTTTCCCTCCCCAGATTCTCACCCACACACCTCACTTCAACACTTACATACACACAGACACACACTTCCCATCACACCCTCCAACACATCACTCCCCTCCCACCCCTTCCTTCCCCTCATCAGCCTCTTAATCCTCCCATCAGACTCACCCAAAGTTTCCCTCTCGCCCAGAAATCACGCTGATTCACCTGCCCAGACCAATTAGCAGCATCATTACACCTGCGAGTCGTTGATGAATTTTACCTGGCCCAGGAGAGATGGAGCCCGTCCGTCACACACACACACACACACACACACACACACACACACGCACACGCACACAGGCACTCTCGTTACCAAGTGCCTTCTGAAGCTCATCTCAAATACAATGCAATATTACTTACTGACTTGAGATTAGCCCATTGAATATGCATTGCCGGAAGACGAGGAAGAGGAGGAGGAGGAGGAGGTGGAGGTGGAGGAGGAGGAGGTGGAGGAGGAGGTACAGAATATTTATGATCTTTTACCCACGGAAGATTGCGGGTGACGGAAGATGTATAAGAGAGAGAGAGAGAGAGAGAGAGAGAGAGAGAGAGAGAGAGAGAGAGAGAGAGTCTGGGAACAAAAACACAAACACTCACGCAGATGTGGATTGTTTTTTTCTCTCTGTTTTTCCCGCTTGTTTGTGAGGCGAAAGAGGCGTTGGAGGGGAAGGTGCTTCTCTCTCTCTCTCTCTCTCTCTCTCTCTCTCTCTCTCTCTCTGACCCTTTTAACAATGCACAGAGTATTTTTTTGTTATTTTTTATTCTTTTTTTTTTGTCTTTGCCATTAATTTAATTCATTTCAATTTTCTTGTTCTTTTTAATCCAAGCTGGAGTTATATAATAATAATAATAATAATAATAATAATAATAATAATAATTATTATTATTATTATTATTATTATTTTATTGCTACTTAATACTCCATAGGTTTTTATTTTTATCAATATTATTATTATTATCATTATCATTACTATTAGTGTTATTATCATGATTAGAGAGAGAGAGAGAGAGAGAGAGAGAGAGAGAGACGAGCAGAGAAATGAAGAGGAGAAAAAAAACAAAAGATAAGGAAAGGAAAGAAAGGAAGGGTAAAAGAGAGAGAGAGAAGGAGATATAAAAGAAGGTAATATGTGTGTGTGTGTGTGTGTGTGTGTGTGTGTGTGTGTGTGTGTGTGTGTGTGTGTGTGTGAGGGGAACGCGTGGAGAAGGAGTAGGAGGAGGAAGAAGAAGAGGAAGAGGATCGAGGCCGGAGCAACACAGACAAAGGGGCCAAAGTGGAGGGAAAGTGAAGGTTAATTATGCGCAGGTGAACCTTTCTGATCCAGGTGAGAAGGAACAACACGCGTCAGACACAGGTGGGATGCGAACCCTGAACGCGAACCCCTGTGACGGATGGCTTCATTAGGGCCAGGTGAGAGAGAGAGAGAGAGAGAGAGAGAGAGAGAGAGAGAGAGAGAGAGAGAGAGAGAGAGAGAGAGAGAGAGAGAGAAAAGAGAAAAAAAACGCAAGGGAAGGTAAAAGAAGGGCACAGAAGAAAAGGAAAGAAAGGGAAGTGAAAGGAAAGGAAAAGAAGGGAAGAGAAATGAAATGAAAGGGAAAAGAAGAGAAAAGAGAAGAGAAGGAAGTGGAAGGAGAAGGGAAGAGAAGGAAAGGAAATGGAAAGGAAGAGAAGAGAAAAAAATGAATTAAAGAAGTATGATGGAGGAACGAGAAGTGCAAAGAAAAAGGAGAATAGTGAATGAAAGAGGGAAAGAGGCTAAAAGGAGGCAAGAGGAATTTAAGTGAGGGAGGAAAGCAAGGGAATAGAATAAAGCGAGGAAGAAGGAAGAAAGGGAAGGAGAGAAGGAACACCAAAGACTGTTTTCAGCACACTCACCTTTCACGTTCCTTTACCTGATAATTATGTTAGCCTTTTATTACCTCCTCCTCCTCCTCCTCCTCTTCCACCTTAAATCACGCATCCAATAATTCCTGTTCGCATATCAAAGGCCGTCATGGAAGGTGTTTCAGAGGAGGATTAAAGAAGCTGAACAAAGGACTGGATTCTCTTTAGCGAGTGTCCTTTTTTTATGCTTAACGTTTGTTGTGTTGGTGTTGGTTTTGGTGATGGTAGTAGTAGTGGTAATAGTGGTAGTAGTAGTAGTAGTAGTAGTAGTAGTAGTAGTAGTTGTAGCAATATTGACATCTTACTTATTATTTATATTTATCTATCTATCTGTCTATCTATCTATCTATCTACCTCAACCTCCTCCACTTCCTCCTCCTCCAAATCTTCTTCCTCTTCCCTCCATCACGTTTCTTTCCTTAACCCAAAGTCCCTCCATCCCTCTTCCTCTTCCTCCAGGTCCTACTTCCCCTCTTCTCTTCATCCTCTTTTCCTCTTCCTCTCTCTCCCTTATCCTCTCTTCTCCTCCCTTCTGTTCTTCTCTTCCTTCCCTTCAACGTTGTATCTCAAGGGAGCGTTTTGTTTTATTTTTTATATATTTTTTTTTTATTTGCTTTTTTTATTTCGTTTCCCTGAACTGTTACGTCCTGTTGCGTTATGCTCCCTCTTCTCTCTCTGTCTCTTCTCTCTTCACTTTTTTGTCTTTTTTCCTCTTTCCTCTTCCTATTATCATTTTTATCTTTCCTCCAATCATCGCTTCTTTTCTCCTCCTCCTCCTCCTCCTCCTTTTATGTCCTTTACTTCACATTCGTAACTTTCTTCTCTCCCTGAATCCCTCCGTTCTTCTCTCCATTTCCTCTCCCTTTCCTTCTCTATATTTTTTTTTTTTTTTTTTTACAGGAGGACAGCAAAAAAAAAAAAAAAAAAAAAAAAAAAAAAAAAAAAAAAAAACTCGCTGCTCTAAAAAAGAATCCAAAGAGGTGAAAGAGATAAGGTCAGTTCGGAGGGAGGGTGTCCTGATACCTCCTCTTGAAAGAGTTCAAGTCGTAAGGAGGAAATACAGATGAAGATTGTTCCAGAGTTTTACAGCGTGTGGGGATGAAAGAGTGAAGATGCTAACTCTTGGGTTAATAAGGGGTTTGGACAGTATAGAGCAGATGAGAAAGTCGCGTGCAGCGGGGCCGCGGGAGGGGGGGAGGCATGCAGTTAGCAAGTTCAGAAGAGCAGTCAGCGTGGAAATATCGATAGAAGATAGAAAGAGAGGCAACATTGCGGCGGAATTTAAGAGGTAGAAGACTATCAGTATGAGTATGGTATGTTAAGCAGTATTACTCCTCCTAGTCTATCTCCTCCCTCCCTCTTCTCTCTTCCTTCTATTCCTCCTTCTTCTCTACATCCTCCTCTCTTTCTCTCTCTCCTCCTTTATCCTCCAAACTCTTCCTTCTCCAACCTTCCAATACACTCCATGTTTTCCATTTCTCTCTCCCTTCTCTCCCTCCCTCCCTCTGATCTCTCCCTCGTTCTCTCTCTCCCTCCTCCCTCCGTCTTTCCTTTCATACATCCCTCCCTCCCTCCCTCTTCCTCAATCCCATATTCTCTCCCTTCATTCCTCATTCCATACCTCCTTTTCTCTGTCCCTCCCTTCCCTCCCTCCGTCCTCTCTCCCTTCCTCTTCCCATACCTTCCTTCCTCTCTCTCCCTCTTCCCCTTCCGTCCTTCCCTGCACATAAAGGCCACAACAGCTGCTTAACGGGTGGCAAATTAGCCTCTACGGGAAGTGCAAAACCCGTCTTCGAGTCCCCTCGTGAGCCAATTCCGGGAGAGTCGCCATTTCAACAATATCTTCCAATTACAAACGAGAGGGGAGGGTCCGAGGGGGTGTCAGAGAGAGAGAGAGAGAGAGAGAGAGAGAGAGAGAGAGAGAGAGAGAGAGAGAGAGAGAGAGAGAGAGAGAGGGGGGGGCGAAGGGGGGTCAATGGGGGGCTATCGTAATTGATATTTGAGAAGAGAGAGTAATCATGGCGAGGAGAGAGAGGGAGAGGAGAAGGTCGATGTTTTGCCTACGAAGAGGAGGAGGAGGAGGAGGAGGAGGAGGAAGGGGGGGGGGTGAGGGGAGTGTTCCTGAAGGCATTGTTAAGATTCGAGAGGTTTCAAGATTTCTCTGTTGATGGTGTTGAAGGGAAGTGTGAAGAGAATGGATGGTGGTGGTGGTGATGATGATGGTGAGAGCGGTGGTGATGGTGGTGGTGGTGGTAGTAGTAGTAGTGGGGGTGTGGTAGTGGTGGTGGTGGTGATGGTGGTGGTGGTGGTATACAGGTTAGGTTGATAAGTTAGTGTAAATAATTTCATCATGTCTTTTTATTTTTAGTTATAGTTAATTTTGTTTCTACTTGAGCGTATTAAAAGCATTGCATATCAGAACTCAATCTTTCTATCTGGCCATCTATCTATCTACCTTTCTCTGTCTACATCTATAAAAAAAAGACATGTATTGAACTTGAGTTGTCGTGATGTGCCTTTCGTTGCTGTTTCTTCTTCTCTCTATATCTATCTTAATCTGTGTCTTTCTATCTATCTATCTATCTATCTATCTTCCTCTCCCTCCCTCCATCTATGTCTTTCTATCTATCTATCTATCTATCTATCTCTCATCCCCTCCCTCCCTCCATCTATGTCTTTCTCTTTCTATCTATCTATCTATCTCTCTTCCTCTCCCTCCCTCCATCTATGTCTATCTATCTAGCTATCTATCTATCTATCTTCCTCTCCCTCCCTCCCCCTACACACACCTGACGCATAACACATCCCAAGGCAAATCTTAAGAGGAGGAAGAAGAAGGGGAGGAGGAGGAGGAGGAAGAAGAAGAAGAAGAGAAAGATTAGTGAGCACCCGGATGATGCTGGCGGAAGATAAATCCTGCTCGATCCTGCTCACTACTCAGTCCTGCTTTCCTGCTTAACTTTCCTGCTTGACTTTCCTGCTGCTTCCCCGCTTGTGTGTTCTTTTGTGCGTTTAATCCGGTGTCTTCAGGTAATCCCTCTAATTATGCACTCCCAGGTTTCATCCTTTTCCCTTCCTACTCTTGTTTTCTTTGTTGATCAGCTGGTTTGCTGCGTCTGTGTTTCTTTTTCCTTTCTTTCCTTTTCCTTTTTTCTTTTCCTTCTTCCTTTTTCATCTGTCTTTTTCCTTCTTTCCTTTTCCTTCTTTCCTTTTGCTATTCCTTCTTTTTCTTCTTGTTTTTTTTCTTTTTCTTCGTTTTTGTGTTTGTCTGCTTCGTCTGTATTTTCTCTTATTTGTGTTTTTTTTTCTGTCAGGGTTATTTTCCTACCTTTTCTCCTCTACCTCCTTTTTCTTATACCATTCTCTTCTATCATCACCGTTTTCTTTTTTAGTTATTCCTTTTTTCGTATACTGTTTTCCCGTTTCCCGTTTTTCAATTATCCGTTTTTCCTTTTTTTCCATTTTTTTCTCCTTTTACCATTCTTTCGCTTTCTGTTATTTCAGTTCTGTTTTCGAATTCTCTCACGAGTTATTTTTCTTCTGCCATTTTGCTTCTATTTCAAGTTTCCTGTATTTTTTATTTTCACATATTTTTTTAATCTCCGTTACGTATCTCTCTGCTTTTCTTCCTATTTTCTTTTATCACGTTTTCTTCTTTTTCTTTTTATCGTTTCAGTTCTAAATTTTTACCTCCCTTTTATGCTGTGTTTTCGTGGTATCTCAAACGTTTTTTTCATTTTTTATCTTTTGTTTATCATCTCGTTCCTGATAGTCTCTCTCTCTCTCTCTCTCTCTCTCTCTCTCTCTCTCTCTCTCTCTCTCTCTCTAACTCTAGTTCCATCCGCTTCCAGTCGTTTTTTTCCTTCTTTTTAAAATGTCTTCCTTTGAGCGTGTTTCATCCGCCCGCCGCCAAAGGTCTCTCCGCCACTCTTCACTGTCACTCGCGAAATATGATATTCCTCCTGCATCTCTCTCTCTCTCTCTCTCTCTCTCTCTCTCTAACTATCTCTCTTCTTTTTTTTTTTTTTTTTTTTTTTCATTTTTTTATTATCCCCCCAAGTCCATCAGCACAGCATCATTTCCATCTTAACATCTCCATCAAATCAATCTCCCCAACACCCCATCCACACATCATCCACACCATCCACCCACCACATACTAACCACACACCACCACCCTTCCACTACCACTCCTTTCTCCCCTTTCCCCTTCACCCTCCACCACGTTCTTTCTCTCTCCTTCCCTCCTCCTTTCCTGTACCCAAGGGCAAGAATGCAAGGCACATCACGACAATCTGAGTTCAAATAGAGGCTTCTTTTTTAAAATTTTAACTAACGATTCTTCTCACTTGTTTCATTGGTGTTAATATATACGCCCAAGGAAAGGCTTTTGAGTGTGTGTGTGTGTGTGTGTGTGTGTGTGTGTGTGTGTGTGTGTGTGTGCGTGATTAGTGTACATTCCAAGGTAAATCAAAGGTAAATAAGAAAGGTTTAGTTTAAGGTTAATGAAGATAAATGCTCAATTAGCTCTATTTGTATTTCATGAGGCGTCAGTTTTTTGCATGTGAGAGAGAGAGAGAGAGAGAGAGAGAGAGAGAGAGAGAGAGAGAGAGAGAGAGAGAGAGAGAGAGAGAGAGAGAGAGAGAGAGAGAGAGAGAGAGAGAGAGAATATATATAAGAATCAGACGGGAAACGAAAAGGAAAAAGCAGAAAATGAAAAAAATATACGAAAAAAAGACTGAAAGAGAAAAATTATCACATCAGAGAGAGAGAGAGAGAGAGAGAGAGAGAGAGAGAGAGAGAGAGAGAGAGAGAGAGAGAGAGAGAGAGAGAGAGAGAGCACAGGTACCATGAATCAGTCACGGCAGAATAATAATATCGTAAGTCGTATTTTTCCTCCTCCTGTCTCCTCCCTTCCCGATCCGTGAAGGTGAAATATATAATGTATTAAGTCGAGGACACGAAGACCCGAGGATGAATTATGAATGCATTAAATCTGATGAAAGAGGATGAGAGGGAGATAAAACTATGAAGGAGAGAGAGAGAGAGGGGTGGGAAGGATACTGTGTGTGTGTGTGTGCGTGTGTGTGCGTGTGTCAGGAAAGAGTGTAGTGTGACATATGTACGTTTAAGAATCTACGCACATACACACACATGCCCGTTTTGATATTCACTCTTAGTATATTAAATCAGTTGAGCTCTTATGTACGCGGCAAAGCAAAGTGAGAGATAGGAAATAGGAGACTTTATTATCCCTGTCGAAAAAGTGTTTAAATGGAGAGTGTGAAATTTTAGGGAGGGCTGAGAAGATAAAAGAAATGTATGGAGGGATTAAAGCGAAGGGGAGTGATAGGAGTTAAGTGGAAGGGAAGGAAAAGAGAAGAAAGGAGAGAATGGTATGGACGGCAACAGAAATGAGGGAAAGGACATGAAAGAAAAGGAAAGGAAAGGAAAGTAAAGAGAAGGGAATGGAAGGGAAAAAAATAAGGGAATGGTATATGAATAGAAACAAAAGGAAAAGAAAGGAAAGGAAAGGAAATAATAGGGAAGAGAAGGAATGGATGGGGTTGATGAGAAAAGGAAAGGAAAAGAAAGAAAATGATAGCGAAGAGTAGAAAGGAATAGGATTGATGAAAACAGGGAAGGAAAACGAAAATTATAGAAAGGAGCGGAAAGTGATGGAAGAAATTGAACGGAAGGGAGGAAGAGAATGAAGGGAGAGGAAACGAGAGGAAGGAGAGGAGAGAGAAGCAGGGCGAGGAAGGAAGGGCGGCTGAGAGGCACTGGGAGGTGACGTTGAAAGTGCTGCCCTGAATGGAACGAGGGAGAGGGAGGGAGAGGGATCACTAATGGGCGTCCAATTCTATTAAGCAGACCTAATTACCGGGGCGTGAGAGGGCGGGAGAACATTACGCCCGGAGAAGAAAAACGGAGCGCTGATACAACTTTGAAGGGGAGACTTGAGTGCTTCAGGTTGCGTCAAAGATAATGGGGTACACACACTTTTTTAGGAAGCACTGAGGAAGGAACCTGTCACTCAAAATGATGCTGAGAAGAAGGAAAACGGAGCGCTGATACAACTTTTAAGGGGGGACTGAAGGGTTTCAAGCTGCGTCAAAGATTATGGGGTACACAACACTCTGGAGAAGGAACGTGTCAGTCAAAAAACTGTTGAAACTTAAAGCAAAATACCATAAGAGAAACGAGAAAAACAGAAAGAGCATTGTTTTGAATTTTTTGTTTTCTTCTGTATTTTGAAAGAAGAGAAATGGTTTAGAGATAATATTAGGAGTAATTCACACACTATGCCATAAAAAAAAGATAAATAAAATTAACTGTTTTGTATAGCTGTGAAAAGGGGGAAAAAAGATGAAAAATGTATAGTGTCATGAGATAAGACTCCACTAGAAGGCTTGCATGTATGGGTTCCGATCCTCTATTCGTACCCTGAAAAGCGTTTAGATTCTATAAAAAGGAGTTAGGAGGAGGTTCAGAACACGTGGATTATAATTCTTCTCTGGCTGATTCGATTCCGCAGTGACGTTACGTGTGTCTGCCGGGCCGGGGCGGGACTGTAGCGGATTGGTATGCATTGTGGCGACTCTCCCATAACTTTGTGACGTTGGGGAAGGGAAAAATTGGCCTCCTCCTCCTCCTCCTCCTCCTCCCCCCCCCCTCCCCTCCTCCTCCTCTTCCTCCTCCTCCTCCTCCTCCTCCTCCTCCTCCCCTTCCTCCATCTCTCCCCTTCGCCCATACAATAAAATAACGATAATCTTGAAGAAGTGGACATCTTTCCCGCAAAAAACAGTGGACAGAGAGAGAGAGAGAGAGAGAGAGAGAGAGAGAGAGAGAGAGAGAGAGAGAGAGAGAGAGAGAGAGAGAGAGAGAGAGAGAGAGAGAGAGAGAGAGAGAGAGAGAGATTGTTTGTGTGTGTGTTTGTGCATGTGTGTGTGTGCGTGAATCTCTCTTAGTGTATAGAATTAACTAGTAAAAAATATGAAAGAAAAAGATTAGGAAGAAAATAAGACGAAGAATTGATGATACCGATGAGAGAGAGAGAGAGAGAGAGAGAGAGAGAGAGAGAGAGAGAGAGAGAGAGAGAGAGAGAGAGGAAATTTCTTCATTATCAGGGCAATTTGTTCGATCTTGCCATATGATGATCGCTTATTGCCACGTCTCTTGAGTACATGATAACGCCCTAATGAGGTTACGAGAGACGAGGGGGACGAGGAGGCGCAAATACTGATGCCGAAGGAAAATGGGAAGAGGAGTAGAAGGAGGAGGAGGAAGAGGAGGTAAAGGGAGGTAGAGAGAGAGAGAGAGAGAGAGAGAGAGAGAGAGAGAGAGAGAGAGAGAGAGAGAGAGAGAGAGAGAGAGAGAGAGAGAGAGAGAGAGAGAGAGAGAGAGAGAGAGAGAGAGAGAGAGAGAGAGAGAGAGAGAGAGAGAGAGTGTGAGATATTGACAGACAAACAGACACATATAAAAAGAGACAGACAGACAAACATATAGAAAGATAGACAGACACAAACACACAGATACAAACCGACAGACAGACAGACAGACATTCAGACGAACAAAATGAGACAGACAGACAGACAGGCAGGCAGAGGACGAGCAAAACCTGACTGCATTTTAATGGCCGAATAAATTAATATATTATGGGTTTAAAATTATATTCGCTTCCCTGCATTGTACGTTATTTTTCCAGCCTATTCAGTGTCCATTATTGTGAAAGCTTCTGCTAATTGTATATATCATTTTTGTCTCCCGTTGTTATTGCACTTTTCCCCTCGCATCATTTTTATTTTTTTTATTTTGCTTTCAACCCACATACGTGCTTATAAAATTCTTTCATAGTCAACGTGTACCTGTCTGTCTGTTTAAGTGTCTTTGTTAGTCTGTTTTTATGCCTGTGTGTCTGTTTGTGTATTTGTTTTGGTTTGTCTCATTTCATATTTTTTTTACAACAAAGGAGACAGCTCAAGGGCACAAAAAAGGAACAATAATAATAGTAAAAAAGCCCGCTACTCGCTGCTCCTATTGTCATTTTCTTTTTATGTGACAGTCTGTCTTCCTGTCTATCTGTCTAAATGTGTGATTGCCTGTTTGTATGTCTATCTGTTTACCTGTCTGTTTGTCTCGTTGTCTTGTTGAACTTAACTTTATTCTGTCTACTTCTTGTTGTGTCTGTATTTCTCTCTGTCTGTCTGTCTATTTGTGTGACTGTCTCTTCTTATACCTGTCTATTATTCTGTTTCTGTCTTTTTCTGTCTAACAATCATTTAATTCCGTCTGTTTTTAATTATCTCAAAATCTCTTCCTGTCCTTCCGTCCATATATCTGATTGTGTCTGTACGTGTATATCTGTCTGTCTTTCTATATGGATTTCTTTGATTATATTACTCTCTACGTCCTCTCTCTCTCTCTCTCTCTCTCTCTCTCTCTCTCTCTCTCTCTCTCTCTCTCTCTCTCTCAGGTAAGGGCGGGCAGGGTGGGGGGGCGGGGAGGAGCCAGTAACCGTGTCAGGACGCCTCATTCTCACTCAGGACACGAGCGTTCGGGCGTTCAACCGGAATTACATTTTAAAACTCCTTTCATTTCCTCGTCTCTGCTAAGGAGGCAACGTTAGGAGGAGGAGGAGGAGGAGGAGGAAAGAAAGAAAGAGGGAATGCACTCGTGGTTAAAGAGTGTGGGAGGAAGAGGAGAGGAGATAATTGGAAAGGAGGAAAAAGGTGGAAGGGACATCTTGTATAATTAGAAGGAAAACAAGAAAGAGAAAATGGAGCTGGAATGGAGGAATGAAGAGGAGGAGGAGGAGGAAGAAAAAGACGACGAGGAGGAGGAGGAGGATAAATAAAAGCACCATAGTATGATTGGATGAGGACACAGAAAGAGAGAGAGAGAGAGAGAGAGAGAGAGAGAGAGAGAGAGAGAGAGAGAGAGAGAGAGAGAGAGAGAGAGAGAGAGAGAGAGAGAGAGAGAGAGAGAACAGACTGACAGACGCACGAATAAACAGACAGACAAACACAGACAACAGACAAGCAAAGAACGGGGAGAATAGGCAAACAGAATAACAGACATCATGCACACAAACACCCATCCACAGACAGACTAAAGCAAACGAAGACAACCAACAGACAGACAGACGAACATGAAAACAGATCGAACAGACACGCAAATTGAAGTAGAAAATGTAAACTAACAGAACAACACACACACACACACACACACACACACACACACACACACACGAAAACGAAGAAACTGAAGCTAATCTCATAATCTTACATACACTTTCCATACAATATTTACCACTGAAGGAGAAAAGATTAAAGAACGAGAGAAAAAAAAGAACATTCAGATTAAGAGCAGGGGAAACTAACCTAATCTCCCTATTCCCTCTGTATGGCAAATAAACTCGAACCTTTTCAACTGGCTCGAGAGGGATTGGAAATTAATGATTCATGCGCCACCTGGGACCGCAAATACCTGCTCAAAGGGGAGACTCAATCCTTGTAGGCACCGAAAAGGTAACTTGGAAGGCAAACAAACATTGGGACTTTACAAACACGTGATTATTTATACAGGGAGAGAGAGAGAGAGAGAGAGAGAGAGAGAGAGAGAGAGAGAGAGAGAGAGAGAGAGAACAAGTGGAAAATTGAAATAATATAAAAATCACAAAAATCTCTCCCACTCGTAAAGAAAACGGAAGTAAGCAGAAATAATCGCATGAAATATTGGGAGAGAAAACGCAAAAAGAAAAAAAAAATGGAGAAAAGGTAAAGATGAAGGACAAACTCAACTAAAAATATAGAAAAAGAGAAAAAAAGAAAAATGCATGAAGGATAAAAGAAGAGATAAAGCTGATAACGACAGAGACGGGAAAAGAAGAAAGAAAGAAAGAAAGAAAGATGGAAAAGGCGATTATGAGAAAATTAGAGAAATAAAAGAAATAGGAAAAAGAGGAAAAAGAAAAAAAAAGAGTTAATAGGTGATGACGTGAATTGACGTGAGCATCTCCTCTTGATTTTAATGAAGAGGAAGAGGAGTAAGAGAAAGAGGGACAGATAGAAGAAGAGGGGGAGATTGCGAAGTAGTAGAAAAAGGAAAAAGGAAAAAAATTGCAAAAAGAAGAGAAACAAGAACAAGAGGAAGGAGAAAAGGAGTGAGATTGAGTTGTAGTGAAAGGAGGAGGAATTATAATAAGAAAAAGAAGAGGAGGAGGAGGAAGAGGAGGAGGAGGAGGAGGAGAGCGAAGATGAAGAGAAGAGAAACAAAGGAAGATTAAATGGAGAGAGAGAGAGAGAGAGAGAGAGAGAGAGAGAGAGAGAGAGAGAGAGAGAGAGAGAGAGAGAGAGAGAGAGAGAGAGAGAGAGAGAGAGAGAGAGAGAGAGAGAGAGAGTTAATATTATCTTTGGGGTTACTTAAGATAATACTGGAAATTATAAAGCAAGTCAAACTGCAATAGAATAAAAACGAAGAGGAGGAAGAAGAGGAAGAGGAGGAAGAGGAGGAGGAGGAGATAATGGTGCTGGTGATATCTTTTCCATCGTTATCATATTTTTTTTTTCCTTTATTTGAATGAGATGTTTTTTTTTTCCTTTTCCTGATCCTCCTTTTCCTCCTCGTCCTTCTCCTCCTCCACGTCTTTTTCTCCTCCTCCTACTCCTGCGTTTCTTTATTCTCTCCTCCTCCTCCTGTTTTCTTATTTTTACTATTTTCATTATGTTTTTTTCATTTCCTTCCTCATCTACACTTCTTGTTTCCTATATCTTTCCCATTCTGCTCCTCATTTTTTTTCTTCTCCTCATTCTCCTATTTTCTTTTTCCTTCATTATTTGCTTTACATCTTCATTCCCTACGTCATCTACTCTTCTTGTCTCACATTTCTTTCCCCTCCCCTTCCATACGTATTCTTAAAATATGTCATAACTGAAAATAACGCCACGCAACTAAGTACTTTTAATATTTAGTGTATTTCAAATCACCACTTTTTAATATGTGCCGTTTCCTCCCTGCAGGTTATCCGTCCGTTCCTTCAAGATGATAATTATTCGTCGGCGCCTGAAGAAGGAAAGAGAAAGTGTTCGAGAAAGTGAAAGTGAAGGCGAGCAGGAGACAAACGAGATCTCCCAGGTGAGTGACGGATTAATTGAAGTTTGATTCCAGCAGGTAAGCGTCGTGAGAGAGAGAGAGAGAGAGAGAGAGAGAGAGAGAGAGAGAGAGAGAGAGAGAGAGAGAGAGATTATATGAATCAGACGGGAAACGAAAATGAAAAAAAAGGGAAGGAAGTCTAAGAAGAAAAAAGATTGAGAGAGAGAAAAAGGAATATATGAGAGAGAGAGAGAGAGAGAGAGAGAGAGAGAGAGAGAGAGAGAGAGAGAGAGAGAGAGAAACCTTACCCTCTTTTTTCTATCTATCTATCAATCTATTTATCTATCTATCTCTGTTGCCCTCGCCTCGTTTTCCTTTCCCCTTCCCCTCCATGTCTATCTGTCAATTCATCTTGTACGGATCTATTAGGTTAGGCCATTTACCTATCAGTTTCCTTTCACTCCAAAAAAATATATATATATCCACCTGCAATATTCTCTGTGTGTTCTCCCTTATTCTCTCTCCTTTTTTTCCGCCTTCCAATTCTCTCTTTCTCTCTCTCTAAACTTTTACGTCCTCTCCCGTTTCTATTTTTCTTCCATTTTGTGTTGTGGGATCCAATCCGCTTTTTTGTGCGACTCGATCCTCTTTTGATTCTGCTGATCCTCTTTCTTGTGTAATATTGTCCAGTGGGATTACGTGTCCTTAAGTGAGTTGTCTTGATGGAGGGAGAGAGGAAGGAAGGGAGGGAGGAAAAAAAGAGGCAAGGAGGGAAAGGAGATGGAGGAAGAAAAGGAGAGAGAGAATAGGAGGATTTTGAGGGAGAGCCGGAGGGAAAGGGAGGCAAGTCTGATGAAGAAAGGGAGAGAGGTAAGAAGAAAGGCAAGGAGGGAGAGGGAAAGACGAGGGTGTTGGAGGAAGAAGGGGAGGAGGAAGAGAAGGAGGGAAGGAGGGAAAGGGAGGTAAGTCTGGCGAAGTATAAATTGGTAAACGGAGAGAGAGAGAGAGAGAGAGAGAGAGAGAGAGAGAATCAGGGAGGTATTAGCGATGAAAGAAGGATGGAAAAAGACACTAACTGATCCTTTCTATCCATTTTTCGCACTCTCTCTCTCTCTCTCTCTCAGCACCCCTAAAAAGAAATAAGCTGCCCAAATCCTACTTATTTCGGTCTACTTTCACGAGGGCTTTTAGAATAGCTCCCCCTCTCGCCCCTCCTCCTCCTCCTCCTCCTCCTCCTACTCCTCTCCCCTCTCCCTTCTCTCCCTCTTCCCTCCCCCTTCCAACTCCCCCTTTATCCCCAATTGAAATCTAACGAGGCTGTTCCTGATAAATTTTGAAACTATTACTAGTCTTACTCATCTGAGAGAGAGAGAGAGAGAGAGAGAGAGAGAGAGAGAGAGAGAGAAATTCCCCTTCTTCTACTTCCCCTCTTTCTCCTTCCTCTCATCCTCTTCTTCCCCTTCCTCCTCCTCCTCTTTCTCTTTCTGTACACTAGAGTTGTTTTCTTTTCTTTTTTCTCTCTCCCTCCACGCAATCTTTTCCCACGCAACAGTTTAAGCGAGGGAGAAAAGAGGGGAAAAAAAATGAAAACGCCTCCCCTAAAATGCGAAAAAAAAATGGAAGGTGGGAGCGAGCAGGAATTCAATGGATTTGTTTTCATTTCCTCTTTTCTTTCCCCTCGCATCCTCTTCCCTCCTCTTCCCTCCTCTCCTCCTCTGCTCTCTCCCCTTCCCTTGTTCCGGAACCCTCACTCCTCCTCCTTCCTCCTCCTCTATTTCCATTCACTCTCTCTCCTCTCCTCTCCCTCCTCCTCCTCTTTCTCCTCCTGCTTCTGGTTTTGTTGATGTTCTTCCTCTTTCTCTCCTTTTCCCTCCTTCATTCTCTGTTTCATTCACTCTCTCTTCCTCCTCCTCCTCCTCCTCCTCCTCCTCCTCTTTCTGTTCCTCTCGTGTTCCATCTCTTGTTTGTCCTATTTCAGTTCTGGCTCTTCCTATTCCTCCTCCTTCCCCGCCTCCTCCTCCTCCTTTCTTTCATCCCATTCGTGGCATATGTAAACTCTCTTAACATAACTAATCGTATAAATAATTGAAACTCGGCAAAACGAAACAGGACGAAACAGACTGTGAGATTTTAAGCCGGCGCACCGTATCAAAATGTTTCCTTCGCTCTACCGTTCCAATACGTTCAAAAGCGGACCATTTTTTTTATTCGTTTTCGTTCTTTTTTCCTCTCTTTCTGTGCCTCGCGAAACCCATGGAGCGTCGAGCCCAGCCAGCGAGGTCTGTCCACCTGCCCACCGCGGCGTCTGGTTTCGAAATGCTTTTGTATCCCCGGGAAAAAAAGAAGAAAAAAGTGAAAGGAAAAATTCGATTCCGCCGCCCAGGTAACAAGCTTGGCGTCACACCTGTTGTTGCTGGTAATGTTTATAAAAAAGTATCAGGAAATCAAACGCCCAGGTATACAAGGTGTTATTCTGCTTCCTAATTGGCTTTCTTTTTTTATTGATGTTCGAATGCTTTCACGCAACACCTTTTACTTTCTTTCTTATATTTTTCCTGCTTATTTTTTTCACAGTCAATAGTTATAAATTTCAATCGAGAACTTATTAATTGTTTTGTCTTTGAAATTTAATCCCATAACACCAAACACTTAAAACTCGATTCCCTTCAGGTAACGTATATATATATATATATATATATATATATATATATATATATATATATATATATATATATATATATATATATATATATATATATATATATATATATATATATATATATATATATATATATATATATATATATATATATATATATATATATATATATATATATACAAAAAAATGTATCGGGAAATGAAACGCTCAGGCACAGACGTTGTTATTCTGTTTCTTAATCGGTTTTCTTTTCTTTTCGTTTTTTGCTTCATATTCGAATGCTTTCAGACAACAACTTGCACTTTTTTTAACGTATTATGCTTCAGTGTTTTTTTTCTATCACTATCGAGAACTTATTAACTGTTTTGTTTTCGTAATTCAGTGCTATGCTACTAAACACCTGAATTTTTTTTTTTTTTTTTTTACGTGTTCGCCTGCAGCGCCGGTAGGCTTTCTTCAAGGGCCTGGTGGTCGGCCCCAGCCCGTCATGGCGCAGGCAGTTTTTATAGTGGCTCCATTTATTCTTGGCTCATGTTGCCTCCCGGAACTCATTCTTGATTCACTTGGACGGTTTCCTCTAGAGTCCGGGTTGATGGGTGGTCTTCAGGACAGCATGTGGGTAGTCTTAGGCCACTCGGCGGTGACTGAAAAATCCCAGGTGGTAGCGTAAAGATTCGAACCCGCGTAATAAATAGGGTTCGCGTCACACCTGTTTTGCCGGTAAAGTATAGAAGAAAAAAAAGACTCAGGAAATCAAACGCACAAGTACACGGTATTATTCCCTTTCTTTTTTTTGTCTATTCGAATGCTTTCAGACAACACCATCTTTTTTCTCTTTTTTCCGTCGTTTGCTACTTTTTTTTCCACAAGCATCGGTTATAAAGTTTTAAGTGAGGGCTTAATTCTTTTGTCTGTGTGATTCAATGCTTTGATACTAAACACCTGAAATCCGATTGTCTCAGGTAACAGGGCTCGGGTCACACCTGGTGCCGGTTAAGTATATATGTAAAAAAGAGGAAATCAAAGGTAGTACTTTTTTACTTTTGTTTTTTTGTCCTTCAGCCTTCTCCTTTACTGTAAAAAAATCGTTGTAGTACACTTTAGTATTTTCCTTCATTTCATTTATTATCCTTTTTTCTTCTCTTCCTCTCCGTATGACTTCTTCCATTTCGATATACACATTCATTATTATTGTTTACTATTGATTTTCCTTATTATTCTTTTCGTCTTCTTTTTCCATTCCTGTTTTCCTTCCATACGGCCTTTCATTTACCTTCTTATTTTCTTTCTTTCACAATTTTTCCACATCCAATTTCTGTCCCAAGTATCGGTTTTGGGTATGGTAACAAATAACTTCACTGATCTATGTTTGTTTGTGTGATTCGATTCCATTTAACTGAACACGGTCTTGAAATCTTTATAGAGAAGGTGTACGACGCGATTCTTTTTGTGTGTGTGTATGTGTGTGTGTCGGAACGCTGTGAAGTCTGTCACAAAAATCTTGGTGTTTGTTTTCGCGTTGCTGGTGTGTTTCCGGTGTTTGTTTATTCTTGTTTTGATCGATCTTTGTTCTGTCCACGTCTCATAGTTTCTCTCTCACTGTATCTATCTATCTATCTATCTATGGAATACACACATACACACTCATACTTACACACTTCGCCTTCATGGTTTCCTCCTTGCGAATCTCTTTTCTCTCTCTCTTTCTTTTTTTCCTTTCCTCTTGTTTCCTCTCCGCCTCCTCCTCTTCCTCCTCCTTCCGGTGTCTTGTTTCCTCTTCACAAATTCACTTTCAGCCTCACCTTGTCTTCCGAGTTCTCTTTTTTTAGTTTTCCTTTTACCAATACGTCAATTTAGCGATTTCATTTTGTTTTATTTTATTCTACTGTTTGTCTCCTCCTTCTCGCTCGCTGGCTAAGGTGTAGGATATGGATAAGCTTAGTGTTGCTCCAAGGGTCAATGCTGCGTCCTTTTAAACCTCTAAGGAAGATCTAGCTTTTGTTTTTGTTTCCTCTCGTCTTTTCGTTAAGTCATTGTTAACTCATAAAATGCAACTTTTCTTCTGATCAGTTTCTTCGGTCACATCTTCTCTCCCCTTTCATATTTGTCCATTTTCTATTCCTTTTATTTTACTTTTTTCTTATAACATGCTATCTTCGCCTTCAGATTTGCGACATTTTGTTTTATCTATTACTTATTTTTATCTTTTTTTCCTGTCATATCTTCTCTCCCCCTTCATATTTGCCTATTTTCTATTCCTTTTATTTTCCTTTTTTTCCTATAACATGCTATCTTCGCCTTCAGATTTGCTACAATTTGTTTTATCTATTACTTATTATTGTCTTTTTTTCCTTCCTCTTCGTTCTCCTCTTCATTCCTTTTCACTTACGTATTTCACCTGTGCTAAGCTTTCTTTACCTTCAAATTTGCTTCTGCCTTCTTCTTTTTAGCAACATTTCCTGTGCCATGTTCATCTCACCTCCTGATTAGCTCCGTTTTTCTTTCCCTTTCTCATTTTCGATTTTCTTTTTTCCTTTCTCCTCCTCCTCGTCGTCCTCTTTCTATATTTTCAAAATGCGTCTTGTTCTTTTTCATCAGTTTCTCCTTTGACCATTTCTCTTCACTCTCAGATTTTCATTATTTTTCTCTAACTTTCTTTTCCTCGTATATTTTTTCTCCTTTCTCGTTCTCCTCTTCCTCTTCGTGTGACATCACGTTTTCTTTCTTTAACTCTTTATTTTCTTTTGTGTCACCTTTTTTCCTTTCTCGTTTTCGTCCTTTTCGTGCGACGTTTTCATTTTATTTCCTTTATTTTTTTCTTTTCCTTGTTTTTTTCTATTTTCCTTCCTCGTTTTCTTCCTCTTTCGTTTGATTTATATTCCAAACCTTTCTATTTCCTTATTATTTCTTCCTTTTCTATTTTCCTTCCTCGTTTTCTTCCTCTTCGTTTGATTTATATTCCAAACCTTTCTATTTCCTTATTATTTCTTCCTTTTCTATTTATTTTCCCAGTTCAAAAACCTCAAAAACTCAATTTCTCCACCTATCAACTCGACACAATCTTCCAAACACCTATCCACTATTCTTCGACAACACTCAGCTATCACCATCTTCAACACTAAACATCCTCGGTCTATCCTTAACTCAAAATCTCAACTGGAAACTTCACATCTCCTCTCTCGCTAAATCAGCTTCCTCGAAGTTGGGGGTTCTGTATCGTCTCCGCCAGTTCTTCTCCTCCGCGCAGTTGCTAAACATATACAGGGGCCTTGTCCGCCCTCGTATGGAGTTTGCATCTCACGTGTGGGGGGGCTCCACTCACACAGCTCTTCTGGTAGTCTTCTACCTCTTAAATTCCGTCGCGATGTTGCCTCTCTTTCTATCTTCTATCGATATATCCACGCTGACTGTTTTTCTGAACTTGCTAACTGCATGCCTCCCCCCTCCCGCGGCCCCCCTGCACACGACTTTCTACTCATGCCCATCCCTATACTGTCCAAACCCCTTATGCAAGAGTTAACCAGCATCTTCACTCTTTCATCCCTCACGCTGGTAAACTCTGGAACAATCTTCCTTCATCTGTATTTCCTCCTGCCTTCGACTTGAACTCTTTCAAGAGAAGGGTATCAGGACACCTCTCCTCCCGAAATTGACCTCTCTTTCGGCCACCTCTTATGATTCTTTTTTAGGAGCAGTGAGTAGCGGGCTTTTTTATTATTGTTTCCTTTTTTTGTGCCCTTGAGCTGCCTCCTTTGTTGTAAAAAAAAAAGTTCCTTTCTTCCGTTTCTCTTTCTTTTCCTTACGTTTCTCTTCCTTCCTCCCTTGTTCTTCCTCATCGTGAAACATCAAAGCCTCAGATTTCCTCATTATTTTCCCTTCATGCATTTTCGTGTCTCCTTTTCCCTTCCTCCTCGTCCTCCTCTTCCCGTTCTCCCGGAATAAAAAAAAGAAGTGGACATACCTCTTTATTTTTCGTTCCCTGTTGATTGAAATTGCAAGGGAGAAAGAAGCAAAAACAAAAGACCTCAGGTGGACGTCACTTCCTTTACTAATGACTCTCAGGTGTGACAGGTGTGGCCAGGGGGGAGGGGGAGGCGGGAAGGGGGGTTGAGGACATGAAGAGTGAAGGAGGAAGAATAGTGAAAGAAAGAGGGGGGGGGGGGTCGAAGTGAGGGGGGGGGGTGACCCAGGAACAACCTAAAGCTGGGTGATCAAAGCTTGTGGTGGTTTGGGTTGAGTGTGGATGGTGGTTGTTGTTGTTGTTGTTGTTGTTGTTGTTGTTGTTGATTATCATTATTATTACTATTATTGCTGTTGCTGCTGTTGTTATTCTTGTCATCATTATCTTTACTACTACTACTACTACTACTACTACTACTACTACGACGACGACGACGACGACGACGACTACTTACAAAACTGTGATTAAAGCCCTAACTACATTCTTATGACTCTCTCTCTCTCTCTCTCTCTCTCTCTCTCTCTCTCTCTCTCTCTCTCTCTCTCTCACTTAGGGGCCATACGGATGCTGTAGAGATCCGCCTTCAGGTCTTCAACGAGTCTGAGGGGAACTGGGAACGCATCATATGGTTTTTACGAGACATCGGAGTGAGGGGAGAGGCCACCTTCCCCTCACTCCCGCCCCAGAGAGTGAAAAAAGTAATAATAATAAATACACGTAATACCGTTCATTCAAAATTGATGGGACAACGGGAACGGCTTGATGAGGTACTTGTGGTGAGAAGGTGAGATGAACAGGTGAGGAGGGGGAAGGGGGAGGTTGTTAAAGGGACAGGTGTGTGCGTGTGTGTGTTTGTGTGTGTATGTGTATGTGAGTGTGGTTAATGTACGACCTTCACCTTCTCTCTCTCCCTCTCTCCCTCAGGTGGGCAGTAAAGGCATGTCCAAGGGAGTGATTGAAAGGGTTCCATACCTTTAATATATGCTAATGTCCCCCCTTACTGAGTTCAGGTCCCGAAGATTCTTTTATGATTAGTATGGTAAAGACGCCTTGTGCGGGTATTGTTCGGGATTTCTAAAGTGTTAAAAATGCTAATGTAATCTAGAGAGTATTAAGCCGATGTAGAATTCAGTGCTTATTAGGGTCGTTTTGTATACAAGGACGAAATTGCGTGATATCGATTTCGTCTACCTCAGTTTTCATCACCTGGGGCGTGTTTTCAGACAGGTAAGTAGATAGGAATTGATAGACACACCTTTATTCTTCTCCTAACTCATAGCCACATCATACTTTCCCTTCCTTGCATCCAATATCTTGTCTTTTATATCTGTTTCATCTACTCCGACAATGGAACCTTGCTATGCCTCTCTTTCTCCCTCTCATCCTCATCTTACCCTTCTTTACCTTTATCTCCCATTCTCTCCCGCCCTGCTCTCGTTTCCTTCCTCCCTCTCCTCCTCATTCTACCCTCCTTACCTTCATCTCATTCTCTCCCCGCTATTCTCTCGTTTACTTCCTCCCTCTCCTCCTCATCCTACCCTCCTTTATCTCTCATTCTCTCCCCCTCCCTTCTCTCGTTCCCTCGTTTCCTCCCCTCCGCCGCGGTCCTCTCCATCACTGCCGCATAAACATCTGTAGCAGTATACGTCATTTTTATTGCTCGAACTTCCACCAGTGCCCCCACGATTGCTTTCACCGCTGCCGACACCACCGCCATAAACACCACCACGACTACCACCTCCACCACACCAATAACATCACTACCATCATCACCACTACTACTATTACTACTACTACTACTACTACTACTACTACTACTACTACTATTCATACGACCACTACCAGTCCCTTGCCTCCCCCCACACACACATACACATACACACACATTCTTCACCACCTCATTACCCAAACAAACACACACAACAAACAAAAGCACATACACACATCCCCCCCCCCTCACCCCCCCCACACTCCCCCTCACCCCCCTCACCCCCCCCCCCACACACACAGAGCACGCAGTAATGTCCATCACGCCCGGGAAACACGAACAAACAAATACCCTAATTAAATAAAGCCCCAAAAAAGGAATACACGAACGCCGACCGAACCCGCCCACGTCAGCTGTCCGGTTAGGGCGCCGCGAGGGAACCCTGAAATATGGAACCGTGGCTCTGAAACATATATCCGGGTCGAGTTGACGTCGCCATCACAAGACCCGTATGCGTTATGGAAATACTGAACTCTGTGTCTGTCTGTCTGTCTGTCTGTGTGTGTCTGTCTCTGCCTCATTCTCTCTCTCTCTCTCTCTCTCTCTCTCTCTCTCTCTCTCTCTCTCTCTCTCTGTGGTTACTTTTTTTGCTTTATGAATCTTTTGCGGACGGTAATTGTGTGTGTGTGTGTGTGTGTGTGTGTGTGTGTGTCAGTATTTATCCATTACAGTTATTCTCAAATCTCTTCAGTTTTGGTGTTATTTTCATTCTTTTCATTGCCTTCATTTTCCTTTATTTTCCCTATTCATGTCATTCTACTTTTTTTTTCTCTCTCCATTTAATCTTTCACATGCTTTGTTTTTTTAATCTTTTGTCTTTTTCACTTTTCTTTCTCCTATTAGCAAGAATTTTTGTTGTTGTTGTTGTTGTTTTTGTTGTTTTTGGCGGGAAGGCTTTTAACAGCTTTTTTCCAGCAATCAATTGTTCATTCATTGGTGCTTGTATTTTTTTTCTTTTTAGAGAGAGAGAGAGAGAGAGAGAGAGCGCAAAAGTGTGAATGTCCATGTAATTGTTTGTATTTGTTTGCGTTCGTCTGAGTTTTCAATTTCACGGAGCAAATACAATTTTTTTTTTCATTTTACAACCCGAACGGCGGCGCTTTTATCCCGGGCAGCGGAATTTCTATATACATTTGTGTTTTTTAGCATTATTTCCTTACGATGGGAGGGGGGAGGGGGAGGGGGAATTAGGGAAGGGGAAGGGAGATCGGGAGGGGGGGAAGGGGAAGGTCAGTGTGTGTGTGTGTGTGTGTGTGTGTGTGTGTGTGTGTGTGTGTGTGTGTGTGGTCATTGTTTGTGGAGCGAGTTATGTTATTCCCAAAGCCACACACATTTTCCAGTAAAACACACACACACACACACACACACACACACACACACACACACACACACACACACACACACACACACACACACACACATTTAGTATTATCTGTCCTGTCAACCACAACCTTTAACACCACCACCACCACCACCACCACCACCATCCCTCTCCCCACAATCACAAGTCAGGCTTTAAATGGAGCTAGTATTTTTTTTATTTACCTTTGCAACTAAACTCACCTGTACGAAATGAAGTATTTTTTGTTGTCTGTATTTGTCTATCTGTCTATCTACCTACCTACATCTATCAGTCTATATTTGTGTATCCATTTATCTATCAATTCAGCTCTTTCTATCTGTTTGTATCCCTGTTTATGTTTTGTTGTTGTTGTTGTTGTTTTTCCCTTGAACTGTTTCCTCTGCTGTCATAAAATCTATCCATCTAACTGTATATTTCTCTATCTATCCATCATTCCTGCTCTTTCTCTATCAGTCTTTGTCTATCTATCTGTATCTATCTATCTATCTATCTATCTATCTATCTATCTATCTATCTATCCGGGTCAATGGGTTATGGGTTACGGTACAGTTTGATATAAATATGCATGACAGATGAACGGCCAAACAACCTTACCATGTGATCCGTATTTTATTATTGGCAGCCAGCACCCTTTTCCACCTCCCTCCCCCCTTTCCCCTCACACCCCCTCATCCCCCCTCACCACCACCACCACCACCATCGGGCGTGGTTGATGCAATAAGCCACTAATGACTCGTGCATGTCAATTACTGTTAATACGACTTTTTTTTTAGCTTGGATGTTTCGTTTTTTGAATGTGTATTTGTATTTGTGTGGGTGTGGGAGGCGTGTTTTGGGGGGGAGGTAGTGTAGGTGTGGGGAGGGGGAGTGTGTGTGTGTGTGTGTGTGTGTGTGTGTGTGTGTGTGTGTGTGTGTGTGTGTGTCTGTGTGTGTGTCTGTGTGTGTGTGCGTGTGTGTGTGTGTGTGTGTGTGTGTTGCTGTTGGTGTCATCTCATCAGGAATTAATATTTTTAGTTCAGAAAAAAAACGAAATGAAAGGGGAATAGGAGGAGGAAGGAAAGGAGGGGAAAGAGGAGAACGGGAGGAGGAGAAGAAAAGAAAAAGATAAAGAACAAGAAGATAAAAAAGTAAGAAAAAAAGTAAGGAGAAAAAGAATTAAGAAGAAGAAGTAAAAGAAGAAGAACCAGAATCAAAGGAACTAGAACAAGAACAAGAAAACAAAATCGAAAAAAAAGAAAGAAAAAGAAGTAAAAGAGAAGAAGAAGAAGAAGAGAGAGTAGGAGCATAAATGTTGTTCAGCTGGTCACGTGTTCTACAAGGGAAAGGAAGAAGAGGAGGAGGAAGAAGAAGAGGAGGAGACGGAGGAAGAGGAGGAGGAGGACTTGGGATTGGACACACCACAAACGACGTCATTAGAAAGTCAGGCGGTTTAGGATTAGGACATCAGACGCAGGTGAAGATGGGAAGCAAGAGGAGGAGGCGGAGGAGGAACACAAAGGAACACAAAGGAAGAACAAACAACAGCAGACCTGATGGTCCTTACGAGGTTGTTTGTGACAAGCTACACTAACGATCTAATCAAAGGTGGAAGATTAAGGAGAGCAAAGGCGAAGGCTCCTCCCCACCCCCCATCCCTCCAGCCAAAGCTGGCAAGAAAGGAAAAAGAACCATGCAGCATGGAAAAACTGCATGGAAATTATGTAGGAAAGAGGAAAGAACTACCATTACTGCTACCACTAACCGGGCGATAAAAACGGACAAGGACACCAGTATTCGAAAGAACTTAACGTTATTACGACAATGAGTAATATCTTAGTTGCTGGCTAGATTCAAAACACTTGTCTAATCTATTCTTGAAGGCCGTAACTGTTGTACTATCAACGACATCACAGGGTAGAGAGTTCCAAACATTGACAACTCGATTGAAGAAGAAGTGTTTGGCTTCGTGCGAAGATAATCTTTTACCACTTATCTTGAAATTGTTATTTCTTCTTGTTCTATTTGATCGATCAATTGTAAAGTAATCTTCAGCATTAATATCACTGAATCCTTTAAACATTTTAAACACTTCAATTAGATCGCCTCGCATTCTTCGTTTTGATAGGCTGAATAAATTTACTTCTTTAAGCCTTTGTTCATTAGATAAATTTCTCAACCTAGGAATCATATTTGTTAGTCTCCGTTGAACCCTTTTCCAACTTTTCCGCGTCTTTTCTGTAATAGGGAGACCAAAACTGTACACAGTACTCTAGATGGGGTCGAACCAGAGAATTATACAGTTTTAATATTACTTTTTCTGATTTATTATTAAAGACTCGTCCCATGAAGCCAACCAATTTGTTTGCGGTTTTTACTTCCTCTGAACAATGCTGACCGGGCTTTAAATCGCTTGATATAGTGATTCCAAGATCCTTTTCTTTACTTACAGCAGAAAGTTGTTGGCCATTCATTGCGTACTGAACGTGATTGTCATTGTTTCCGATGTGTAACACTTTACATTTGTCAACGTTAAATTTAATTTGCCATTGATTGGCCCAACGTGCAAATTGATCTAGATCTGATTGTAAAGCTTCTTCGTCGAGTGTCGCAGTTACCTAACTAGCGATTTCTATGTCATCAGCAAATTTTGATATTTTACAAATGAGCCCATCATCGATATTATTAACATAAATTAAGAAGAGCATGGGACCAAGCACTGATCCTTGAGGTACGCCGTTTGTGACATCGAGCCAGTTAGATGAAACACCGTGTAGAACTACTCTCTGTTTCCGCTCAGAGAGCCAGTCCACAAGCCAATTGTGAATGTTACCTGAGACCAATGGTTTATTGAGCAACCGTTTGTGGGGGACCTTATCAAGTGCCTTTTGAAAATCCAGATATATGATATCAACTGATCTGCTTTCATCAAACACCTCAAAAATATAATGAAAAAAATCAAGTTAGTTAGTTAAACAGGAACGTTTACTGCGGAAGCCATGTTGCGAATTATTTGTTGTATTATTTTCTTTGAAGAATTTCACCATATTGTCACGAATGAGTCTCCATTAACTTACAAACAATCGATGCTATGCTAATTAGTCGATAGTTTCCTGGATGAGACCTGTCCCCCTTTTAAAAATTGGTGTGACATTTGCTTGTTTCCAATCCGACGGAACTTTTCCAGCTGTTAAAGATTTACTGAATAAGATAGAGAGCGGTTTACAAATTTGATGTTTGATTTCTTTTAAAATTCTAGGTGTAATTTTGTCTGGGCCAGGAGCTTTGCTTACTTTAATATTTTCAATTGTTCGTAAATGTCACTTTCTACGATGATCACGCCACTTAACATCTTTTCGGTCCTTCTAACCTCCGGCGGTTGAGGTGATAAACAATCTTCGTCGGTAAATACGGATGCGAAAAAGTTATTTAGGATTCTAGCCATTTCATTTTCATCGTTCGTGTGGTTACCATTATCATTAGCATGCGGTCCGATACTACAACTGAGTGACTTTTTATATTTGCATAGCTAAAAATTCTTTAGGATTAGATTTACTTGTTTCCGCTATATACTTTTCAAGATTTTTCTTGCTTCGTTTTATTAATTTCTTGGTTTCGCGGCGAATTCTGTTGAACTCTAGTTTGTCAGCCTCATTCTGGGTTGATATGTATCTACTGTATACACGTTTTTAAGAGAGAGGCTATTTTTAATTTCGTTATTCCACCATTTGGGTTTCTTCTTAAAAGTTGAACGTCTGTTACGATAGGGTACGCATATGCTTATGGGATTGCTCAATGTTGTGGTGAAGGCCTCCCACGATTTATCAATATCTGTTTCCGCAGAAATTACAGTCCAGTCAGAATTATTTAGAATTGATCGGAGTCTTACGAAACTCGCTCTCTGATAATCAGGCACCTTTTCTTTACTAGGAGTTACTTTACTTTCTTTCATCTTGATGCTGAATGTGATTATTCGGTGATCGCTAGAACTAAAAAACTGGACCAACATTTACTTCGTTAACTAGATCAGCTGTCTTTGAAAAGACAAGGTCAAGTATATTATTTTCCCGAGTCGGTTCTTGAACGTGTTGATGTAAACACTTTCTAATAAATTCGTGTACAGGTCGAGCCCTGTATGACAGTTCAACGGTTCGCCCCATCTTTTCACTGGCAAGTTAAAGTCCCCAACAATTACTGCCTCGTAACTGCTACTTGTTTCTAATAATAATTCACTTAATGCGTGGTCAATATCAAGAGTCTGCCCTGGCGGTCTATAGATTAGTCCAACTACTATTTTACAAGACTGATTTTTAATTTCAATGAAGACCGTGTCCACATTGATCGTAATATCTGTTTTCACGGATACTGGATGGAGAGAGTTGTGGACATATAAGATAACGCCTCCACCCTGTCTGTTCTCTCTTTCATGACTATAAATGGCATAACCCGGTAATCTATATTCCGCAATGAAATATCTATTTGAAGTGTCTATCCAAGATTCTGTGACTCCGATGATGTGATAATGATTTGTAGCTGCGAGTGCTTCTAAGTCTTCAAATTTGTTACGTAGGCTACGAGCGTTTACATAGCAAGCTTTAATGTGATTCGAGTCGGGGGTTTCGCGGGCTGGGTGCTCCCTTACGGTGGAGCTGCTGGTGCTCTCACTTTGGCGTTTTTTGGCTTTCGAAGAGCCACTTGGTCACAAAGCAGCCTCCCGAAACGTGCTGCTCCAACAGGGTTTAAGTGGATGCCATCGGCAAGGAGCAAGTCCGAATTGTAGTAAAAATTGTTCCACAAGTTAACGAACTGGACATTTTCTTATGAGCAAAGGGTCTGATGTCTGTATTTCGTGCCCTGAGGTGAAAACACTTCACCCGCATTCTGGAGAAGGAGGAGGAGGAGGAGGAGGAGGAGGAGGAGGAGGGAGAGAAGAGAAAATACAAGACAAAGGATAAGAGAAACTGTTGAGAGGACGAGCCGAAGACACGAAAATCTTTAACACTTACCGAAGAAAGAAGAAAACACACACACACACACACACACACACACACACACACACACACACACACACACACACACACACACACACACACACACACACACACACACACACACACACACAAGAAAAAACAACCACAGAAAACAAATTTACCGAAGAAAATAGAAGCAGAGGAAGAAAAAAACAAATAACAGAAATGTACACAAACAAACAAGAAAAAAATGAAAAGGGAGAAAATAAAAAAAGAAGACAATTATACTGAGAAAATGCGAAAAAAAGGAAAAATTAAGACAGTGGAAATAAATAAGACACAAACTTCAAAAACAGAAAAGGAAGAAAAGGATGGAAAAAGCGAAACAAGAAAAGAAAGGAAAGGGAAAGGGAAAAAATGTAAAAAATAAAAGTAAAAAGAACGGGACATAAAAGAAATAAAGGAGGAAAAAAGGAAAAAAAATACCTTAAAAATAAAAAAATGTGGAAATAGGGCAAAGGGAAAGGGCGAAAAATGGTAAAAAACGAAAAATCGAAGAGAAAGTAAAGGGAATAAAAGAGGAAAAAGACGAATAACTGAAGAAAAAGTAAGAGAAAAGGAAAATAATAAGTTAAATGAAAAAGGAAAGACATGGTAAAAAATGTAAAAAAAAAAAGAGGAACAACAAATTTTATCCCAGAACGAGGTTGAGGTGACGTGTGGCCTCCCGAGTCTTCGAAGCCTACCTGTCATCGTCTTAATGACCTCCCCGCCAGGTAACAAGGACCCTCCACCTGTCGCCCCCCTTCACCCCCCTGACACGCACATTAGGGCACCCCTCCTCCCCTTTTTCCCTTTCCTCCCCTTTTCTCTACTTCCTCCTCCTTCCTTCTTTCCTTATTTTCTAGTATATATTTCCGTCTTTATTTTGTTTGCCTTGCTTTATTTTATTTCTCTCTGTTTTCCCTTCTCTTCCCCTTCTTCCCCTTCCTCCCGTTTCCTTTCCCACCCCTTCTCCGGCAAAAATATTATAAATGAGTAATGGAATTTTTCATTTTTGGTGTTTGTGTGTGTGCGTGTGTGTGTGTGTGTGTGTGTGTGTGTGTGTGTGTGTGTGTGTGTGTAATATGTGCATTTAAGCATAGTGGAAGAGAGAGAGAGAGAGAGAGAGAGAGAGAGAGAGAAAAGGGAGGCAGGGAGAGAGATAAGGAAGGGAGATAGAGTTAGCGACGGGAAACCAGAAAGAGACGGGGAGATTGAGACACACAACATACGAACGAACTAACAGACGAAGAGGCAAAGAGGAAAGGAAGAAACGAAAGAATAAAGACAAGGGGAGGAACAGAAGAGGGAAGAAGAGGAAGGAGATAAAAACAGGAGGGATGGAGAGAGGAACATGAGAAGAGCATAACGGAGGAGAGAGAAACGAAGAGAGATGGAGAGAGAGACACTATGGCACACAAAAAAAGATAGAGAAAAGGGGAGGAGACAGAAGTGGAGAAAGTACAGTAATGGCGAGGCATTAGGAAGAAAAAAAATGGAATCGTGAAAGCTGAGAGAGAGAGAGAGAGAGAGAGAGAGGAGGGATGCAGACAAGCGAAGGGTCGAGAAAGAAGGAAGAAAGAAATAGTGAGGTTAAAGGAAAAAGAAGGAAAAGAAGAGAGAGAGAGAGAGAGAGAGATGGGTATAGAAAGAGGAAGGAAGAAAAGGAAGATAAAAAAAAACAGGAGGGAGGTAAAGAGAAACACGAGAAAGGACGGGAAGGAAGAAGGACAGAGGGACAGAAAGAGAGATAAAGGAAGGGATAAAGACAAGGAAAGCGAAGGGACAAGAACGGGAGGGAGGGAAGGAGGGAAGGGCAGAGAAGGGAACGGGAGCGGGAGGGAGGGATGCTGCAGACGCCCCCCCCCCCCCTCCCCCTCGTGGCTTGGTCAGCTGCAGACGTTCCCAGCGCGGGGAGAAAATCCTTAAGTTGTAATCTGTCCGGCGTCGCTAGGGAGACATCAAAGGGGAGGAAAGTCGCCCTTCATGGAGACAACTGTTTTCCTCCGTGTCATATGGAGGGAGGAAGGGAGGGAGGGAGACAGGGAGGAAAGGTCTTGTGTGCATATATAAGCTTACACACACATACATGGCTGCGTACATACAGACAGACAGACAAACAGACAGACAGACAGATAGATAGACAGACAGACAAAGACAGAAAGAAAGAAAGAATAAACAGAGACAAGCAAGTACAGACAAACATACATACACGTACACATTTCAACATACATACGTTCACTCACACATACATACATATACACATACATACATACATACATACACAAGGACACATGCTTACATTTAAATGCGCTTACACACACACAGGGTGGCATAAAACACACACACACACACACACACACACACACACAGACACACACACACGATCGATTCGCTGGAGATCAAAGAGATTAGCACAAAGAAAACTTGATAAATATTCTCTAAGTTCTTTTCATTTTCAGTTTTTTTTTAATTTAATGATGCAGAGAATTTTAATCACTGGACGATAATAACTTTGCGGATTTTAGTTCCATGATAAAAAAAAATATTGACTTTCTGTATAAAAAATAATGAAAAAAATCGACTGTATATGAAAATAAAAAAAATCGACTTTCTGTATAAAAATTACCAAAAAAAATCGACTTTCTGTATGAAAATGACCAAAAAATCGACTTTCTGTATAAAATGATCCATAAAAATCGACTTTCTGTGTAAAATTACCCATAAAAATCGACTTTCTGTATAAAAAAAAAAAGTGTCAAAAAAAACATATACTTTAGACTACCTTAAAAAAATGTAAATATGTGACCCAGTTCTTTCTTTAAGCCATAATATAATTTTTCTCTCGGCGTCACATTTTTTTTTTCTCGTATGCAAAACAACTTAGACCTCATTTGCGTTTTTTATTTCATTTTTTTCTTCTTTGCTTCTTTTCTTCTCCATTCCGTTAAAGTCCACTGTCCCGTTTTCTTCACTACAATATCAGCTTTCACAATACTTTTTTCTCGTTTTCTTTTTCTACCAATTCTCTTTTTTATTGTTTTCTTTTGCTTTTTCGTTCTCCGTTACATCCCTCTCCGTGTTTTCCTCTTTTGCCTCTC
>NC_066526.1:20112141-20212141 GCF_024679095.1 Eriocheir sinensis | reverse complement strand
GTTGTTTTAATGTCTTTTTTTGTATTTTTGTATTGTTTTGGCTTTTCTGTCTTTTTTTTGTTGTTGTTGTTGTTGTTTTGTTTTTGAAGACAAGTTATCGAATTTGTCTTGTTTTATCACTTTTTTTCCTTCATTTTTTCAAGCTTTTTATCTTCATTTTCCTTTTTCAGTTTTCTCTTTTTTTCCACTTTGCTCAGGGTTTTTCTTTACTTCATTTTTCTCATTTTTCTTCTTCATTCTGTTTTTGTTTTTTTTCGTCCTGTATTATCGCATTTGTCTTCATATCAATATCTTTTCCCTTCTTCCAACATGTCTTTTGCCACTTTTGTCTCTTCTATTTTCTACGGTTAAGGTTTCGTTTTCAATATCAAATTTCATACGACACGAAACATGATTCTTATTGAAGAGTGAAGTGTAGTCTTTCTTTTTTTCTTTTTTCTTTTTTACAGAGCGTGAAAAAAAAAAGAAAACAACAATGAAAAAAAAAAAAAGCCCGCTACTTACTGCTCCTGAATAGAGTACCGAGGAGTGGCCAAAAAGAGAGGTCAATTTCGGGAGGAGAGGCGTCCAGATACCCTTCTCTTGTTAAAAAGCTTGTATTAAAAAGTTGACTCAATACTAGGAAATAAAGGGGAACTGATAGAGGGCGACATTACAGTATTCATCGGTCCCTCTGTACAAGGCTAACGATTTGACCGCCGCCAGGGGGACCGAGAAGACCAGTGCTGCCCCCTATACAGAGACGCATTTTTTAAAGTCCCTAATTCATAGTCGATACGCGCCTTTCATAATACAAACCATCATAACCTAACCAAAAACATAATGAAAAAGTAGAGTGTTAAGGGATGTAGAGGACAGTTGAATGGGTGGAATGTGTTATAGTATGTGTGAAAGGTAGGTGGTATGCGTCTTTAAGTGTGATAGGTCGGTAGAATGTGTTATACTATGTGTGATAGGTAGGTGGTATGTGTCTTATGTGTGATAGTGAGGTGGAATGTGTGATAGTGTGTGTAATAGGTAGTGGAATGTGTAGTAGTATGTGTCATAGGGAGGTGATGTGTCGAATAGCAGTTGTGGTGTGATGTGCCTTTCAGTACCCGGCGCATTGCTTAGGTAAGGTCAGGATGTTTGGGGGCAGCGATTAGCGGGCTTTTTTTATTTTATTTTTTTCTGTGCCCTTGAGCTGCCTCCTTTGTTGTAAAAAAAAAAATAATGAAGCAAATTGCACCAAAGCTTCTAACTTCAGGACTAGAAAACAACTAAAAAAGAAACACCCAATAAACTTACTAAAAATACATTGAAAAAAGTTTAAATTCATGTCTTAACTATAATTCACAGCCTAAAAAAATCTCCCACGATGAAAAAAGGAATAAATATGAACAAAAACTAAACGTGATTGAAGGGTCGAGATTATTAAGGCCAAGGAAGCAAAATTAAGTTGGAAAAAATAGTGAAATGTTTTCGTATAACCTTAAGCTATCTCAAGAAATCCTTCCCCACCTCCTCCTCCTCTTCCTCCTCCTCTTCCTCCTCGTCCTCCTCCTCCTCCTCCTCTGCCGATATTCCTTAAGCTTTTGATCCTCTTCCTGAAAGTCCTGCTTCGGAATCTCCTTTTAAATATCTTTTTGCTAATACACTTTATTATTATTATTGTTATTATTATTATTTTTATGGTTATTGTTATTATTATTATTATTATTATTATTATTATTATTATTATTATTATTATTATTATTATTATTATTATTATTATTATTATTATTATTATTATTATACTTGACTGTCTTCCACTTCCTTCTCTTCTTTTCCACATTCGTCTGTTATTTCCACTTCCCTTTCACTTCCTCATCCACCTACGCATGTCATTAACCCCTCCACTCCCTTCCACTCCACTTATCTTCCCTCCTCCTCCTCCTCCTTCTCCTCCTCTCCGCATCCCTCCTTCATTCTACGCAGCATACTATTATCTCCCCCCTCTTCCCCCTCCTCCTCTTCCTCCTCCTCCTCCTCCCTTCCCTGTAATAACTTTCCCTCCTCCTCTCATCGCCGCCCTCATTACCTTCGTCACATTTCCCATCTTCTATGCCGCTTCCCCTCTTCCCATTTTCTTTCAGATTCTCAGTGTGGTTCTCTTCTTTGCGTGTTGATGTGTTTTACGTTTTCTTTGCTTTCTTGTTGGTTCTTAGTTGTTGTTTTTTTGTTTGTTTTATTTCTTTGATTTTTTTTTTCTCTAGGGTAAGGTATTGATTTTTATGTCTCGTATCTCTTTTAACAATAATTACAGGAGTTGCTTTTTATAATATGTATACTCTAACTTTCATTTCTCTACGTCTTATTATGAAACCACGAAAACTAATCCGCTAATCTATATAAACTTTGATGAGTACATGATTTTTTTTTTTTTTTTTTTATATCTATTCATCGTTGATATTGAATTTTCGCTGCCACTGCCTTGTCCTGCTGGGTTGTCGAGTACGTTAGTTTTAAGATTTTTTTTTTTTCAGCAACGACAAACAGGTTAACAAAAACAGAGAACAAAAAAGCTCTCCTGCAAAAATAGGACCGATCGAGTGGCCAAAAGAGAGGGTCAGATTCGATTGGAAGGTGTCTTGATATCCTCGCTTAAAAAAAAGTTCAAGGCATTTATAGGGAACAGACGCTTAGAAGACTGTGCGAATACCATAGTTAAGAATTCCTAAAAATCTCGGTTTGATAGGTGTCTGATACTCCTCTCCTGAAAAAAAGCTGAAGTCCTTTATAGAGAACAGACGCTTAGAAGATTGCCTGAATACTATAGCTGAGAATTCCTGACTCCTGGGAAGACAAGACGGGCGCTGCGTGTTGCTCTGAGAGTAAAATCTCGGTTTGATAGGTGTCTGATACTCCTCTCCTGAAAAAAGCTGAAGTCATTTATTGAGAACAAACGCCCAGAAGATTGCGTAAATACTATGGTTAAGAATTCCTGACTCCTAGGAACACAAGGCGGCTGCTGCGTGTTGCACTGAGAGTAAGATAAACACGAGGACGCAGACATGTTGCATCGTACCGTGGCCTTCCAGAGTACAATATGAGCCTAATACGTTTACGAATTCATATGGCTCTTGGGAAGGCAGAGTCAATGTTCTCGTTTCGTTCTCTAATTCTGCAGGTTTCTAAGGCGGTCTCTTGGTCTCTAGTTGTAGATTGAATGTTTCTCTACCCATCTGTGGTCCCGAAATCGTTCTTTGTGCGCTAATAAAAGAGATATGACGGTTGTAATGAGTGGTTTCAAGAATTCATATGGGTCTTGGGAAGGCAGACAGCGGCGTGGCGTGTTGTGCTGTATGTGAACTGGACGAGCTCAGAACCTTCCAGCCTCATCATATTCAGTGCCATATTCTCAAACATTTCGGCGCCTGAGTACACGATTTTGACAAGGCTTTCGTAGGATTTTTCAGCATTTCCAGGGGTAGTTGTATGACCCATCTGGTAGTGTGGCCATTCTTCTGCACCATGAAGCTATAACACACACACATTAAAACCCGGTCGATCTCCTTTCGGGCTTTGAAAATTGATGATGTGAGAGGCGGACGAGTCTGAGAACACGGACGTCAGGCTTTACATAATAGATTTTAGACAGCTTCAAGACTCAAAATAACCCTCAAGTACATTTCCTCCTGTAATTTCCAAGCGTTCTTTACATAATAGATTTTAGACAGCTACAAGACTCAAAATAACCCTCAAGTACATTTCCTCCTCTAATTTCCAAGCGTTCTTTACATAATAGATTTTAGACAGCTTCAAGACTCAGAATAACCCTCAAGTACATTTCCTCCTGTAATTTCCAAGCGTTCTTTACATAATGGATTTTAGACAGCTTCAAGACTCAAAATAACCCTCACGCACATTTCCTCCTGTAATTTCCAAGCGTTCTTTACATAATAGATTTTAGACAGCTTCTAGACTCAAAATAACCCTCACGTACATTTCCTCCTGTAATTTCCAAGTGTTCTTTACATAATAGATTTTAGACAGCTTCTAGACTCAAAATAACCCTCACGCACATTTCCTCCTGTAATTTCCAAGCGTTCTTTACATAATAGATTTTAGACAGCTTCTAGACTCAAAATAACCCTCACGTACATTTCCTCCTGTAATTTCCAAGCGTTCTTTACATAATAGATTTTAGACAGCTTCAAGACTCAAAATAACCCTCACGTACATTTCCTCCTGTAATTTCCAAGTGTTCTTTACATAATAGATTTTAGACAGCTTCTAGACTCAAAATAACCCTCAAGTACATTTCCTCCTCTAATTTCCAAGTGTTCTTTACATAATAGATTTTAGACAGCTTCTAGACTCAAAATAACCCTCACGTACATTTCCTCCTGTAATTTCCAAGCGTTTTTAGGGAGAGTTTAAGCAAGTGTGAAAATAGTGCGAGCTCTGCAAACAAGCTTTCTGGAAGAGTGTGGGTAAGCTTGTTAGTGACGGCGGGGCAAGTTCTTTGAGGTAGGAAATGTGTGTGTCTTCCGTGCTCGTAATTAAGGAGGTTACCGTCGCTAAATCTCTTCCCCGAGGCGTAATTGTTCAGGTACTTCACAGGCATATTTCCTGGTACTGAGAGGGAACGGCACCCACACATATCTTAATGAGCTTGTCTGCCCCTTTCCCCTCCCTCCCCCCATCTCTCTTTCTCGTTTCTCTTTCTCTTTTCCTTCCCTACTTCTTTCCTTGTTTTCCTTCTTTCCCTTCCTTCTTTACACTCTCTACCTCCCTTACCCCCTTCCCCTTTTCTCTCTTTCTTCCGTCCCTCCTTGCTTCCTTGTTCTCCTTCTTTCCCTTCCTTCTTTGCACTTTCTACATCCTACCTCTCACCTCCTGCCTGCCTTCTCTCCTCCTCCCTTATCTCTCTTTCTTCCCTCCTTCCTTTCCCTCTCACCTTCAGTTTCTTCTTTCCACTCACTCCTTTCTTTTCCATTTCTTATTCCCCTCTTCCTCCTCCCCAGAATATGAAGGGAAGGATGAAGGATAAGAACAGTGAGGATAAAAGTTGAGGAGGGATGTGAGGACGCAGGAGAGAGGGAGAGGACGAGGCAAAGGGTAAGGACATAGGGAGGGAGAGAGGGAGAGAGAGAGAGGGGAAAAGAGGAAAGAGCTCGCCTGTGTTCACTAGATAAACAATATTCTATAAGCGTCGTGCTCCCCCGAATCCAGACGCTAAAAACTTTAAAATCCCTTCAGAACCTCGGGATATCCACACACCTCGAAGGGAAAACGTGAAGGGCGGAAACAAGACAAGTTTATGCGCGGCGCGGCGTTGTGGCGAGAGTCCCTGCGAGGAGGTGCTGAAGGCCGCCCGCGAGGTCTCGATGTTGTGAGTCTTTCAGAGGCGAGAGGGACGAGGTGGCAAGCGATTGAGGGTTTTGGCAGATCGTTGCTATGACGGAGGGATTCTTAAGGTGATGGAAGGGCCTTGGGGGTGTCGGAAGTGAGGCGTCGACACCAACAGACCACTAGAAGCGTTCCTTCATCTGGTCTTTGAGAGGGGAAGGAGACGAGGTGGCAAGCGATGGAGGGTTTTGGTAGATCGTTGCTATGACGGAAGGATTCTTAGGGTGATGGAAGGGCCTTAGAGGTGCCGAAGAGCCTCGGGAGGAAGCCACCGGTACCAGCAGACCACCACAAACATTGGGTTATCTTGCGGGGCGAAGGAGAGGTGGCAAGCGATTGAGGTTTTGTCAGATCGTTGCTATGACCAAAGGATTCTTAAATGGTGATAGAAGGGCCTTAGAGGTGCACGAGGGCCTCGAAGTGAACCATCAAAACCAAAAGACCACAATAAGCGTTCCTCCATAATGTTATCTTGCGAAGTGAGGAAGAAGTGGCAAGCTATGAAGGGTTTTGCGAGATCGTTACTGTAACTGATGGATTCTTGGGTGATGGAAGGGCTTTGGAGGTGAAGTGGGGAATAGCAGTCCACCATAAGCGTTCCTCCATCAGGTTATCTTGACGTGTGAGCATCAGCAAGCGCACTACATGGAAAGCAGTCCCGGGAAATGGATTTTTAGTCGCGTGGAACCGTTTTTTGCGAGTTTTTGTTGACGGTGAAGGGAATCGAATCGCGTACGGGGGATCAGGAGGCTCGAGAATGGCGTTCGAAATTAATTGAATCCTGTCCATCAAGTGACGTTTCATTTTCTCTCTCTCTCTCTCTCTCTCTCTCTCTCTCTCTCTCTCTCTCTCTCTCTCTCTCTCTCTCCCCCCCCCCTCGCCTGTGTTTCGTCCTCTTTTATTGGTTTTCTTTTTTTCCTTTCATTTTTTTATTGGCACTATTTCACAAACGAGGGATCAATGTCTCTTTATCTCACACGCACACGCACACGCACACACACACACACACACACACACACACACACACACACACACACACACACACACACACACACACACACACCTGCCGTTCTTCATTTGCATTATTAAAGAAAAATAAGCCGACGGGAAAGGATCACGTCGCCATTATATTTTGAGTTTAATTTTTTTCTGAAAGCTGAAGAGAAAAAAATATTGTTCGATCATATTAATAAGTCCGATCTCTGGATGCCTTATCAATACAACTTCCCCCTTGAGTCCAGTCCATTGTAATATAGTTCAGTCCAGTTATAGGAGGTGGTTAAGCCTTTGCAACGGCTCCCAATACATTACGTTACACCATAAGGGAGAATAAGGACGTTAAGCGAAGAAGAAGAAGAAAAAGAAGAAAAAAGAAGAAAAAGAAGAAAAAGAAGAAAAGGAAGAAGAAAAAGAAGAAGAAAAAGAAGAAGAAAAGGAAGAAGAAAAAGAAGATGAAAAGGAAGAAGAAAAAGAAGAAAAAGAAGAAGAAAAAGAAAAAAGAAAAAGAAAAGAAAAAGAAAAAGAAAATGATGATGACGATGATGATGAAGGAGAAGTAGAATAAGATGAAGAAGAAGAAGGAAAGGAAGAAGAAAAAGAAAAAGAAGCAAAGAAAAAGAAGAAAACGAAAAAGATGAAAAAGAAGAAGAAAAAGAAAAAAAAATAAGAAATCATGTTAGGTAATTCCTCTTTTCCTGTTCTTTCCTTTTTTTTCCTTCTTCTCTACACTTTTATGTTTTTGGTCTTTTCCTTATTTCTATATCTCTTTTTTTTCCTTTCTTTTTTCCTTGTTTTCTTCACTGTGTTCTATCTTTCTTGTTTTCTACATTTTATATTCCTGTTTTTTTCTGATTTTCTACACTGCACTTCTATGTTGTTGGTTTTTTTCACTCTCTGGCAAACTATAAATAACGTAACATATAAATAAACTCAGTCTCCCTTGAAATAATTGGAGGTCCATAAATTCCCGTTTTCTTCGTATCATCAAACTCCCATCCTATCGAGTAGAATATTGTATTGTCCCTTTGATAATAAAAATAATATAAAACTCTTTGATCCGGCGAAGATAATGACCATAAATAAACAAAGGAAGGAGGATCGATATCAGATAAAGATTAGCTCGATTCGCTTTTGTTTTTTTGTGAATTATTGTTATGAGAGACGAGACAGATAAGAAGGAGGAGTAAGATGGAATAAGTTTGGGATCGGATCTTCTCTTTTCTCTTTCTTTTATTTACTTCCTTCCTTCTTTCCTCTATTTTCTTTTGTATTTATTGCTTTTTTGTTTCATTTCGTATATTTTCTTTCTTCTTCTCTTCCTTTCTCTTCTCCTCTCTTCTCTTCTCTCTCCTATAATTTCCTTACCTTTCCTCTCCTTTCCTTTCCTTTCCTTTACTTTTGTCTCCTTTTCTCACTTTTCTTACCTTATATCTTTCTCTCCCCTCGTCTTTTCTTCTCTTTTCTTTTCTTCTTTTATTCTCTATTCCTTTCTTTCCCTCCCTCTCTCCCTCCCTCCCTCCTCCTCCCTCGGCCTTGCAAGAGTCTGCGAGCCCTAAGATAGAGTTGTGACGAGTGAATCTCCAGGGACGGAATTGAGAGAGATTGTGGGAGACTTCTCAATCCCACTATTTCTCACTCCTGAAGGCGAGGGTGAGAAGCTGGAGGAGGAGGAGGAGGAGGAGGAGGAAGCAGGGGAGTCGAAAGAGGAGCTGAAGTGAGATAACGACTTCCTCACGTCTATTTTCTCTCTCTCTCTCTCTCTCTCTCTCTCTCTCTCTCTCTCTCTCTCTCTCTCTCTCTCTCTCTCTCTCTCTCTCTCTCTCTCTCTCTCTCTCTCTCTCTCTCATTTATCTTATTTATACCCCTATTCACCTTACTGTTAACCTTTCTCACTCACTGAATCTCTATCAAGGCGAGAGAAAAAGAAAGAGAGAAGAGAGAAAGAAAGACAAAAAAAAAGAGGACGACAATACCCCTTATTCCCCTTCCCCCCTTCCCCCTACCCCCCTTTTCACCCCTCTCACCCCCCCCCCTTTGTACACCTTCACTGACCGACTTTCCTCTGTTACCTGAGCCCGACGTCACACCGACTGTCAATTACCGTCACACCTGTCCAGCTGTGCCTCGCTAACCAGGTAGGCGCGTGAGGTTCCTATTGCAATGTTTTATCCCCTCTTTTTTTTTCCTCCTGCCCACCTGCCGCCTCTGTGTGCGTGTGTGTGTGTGTGTGTGTGTGTGTGTGTGTGTGTGGACGAAGGGACGGGCGGCGCGTGGGACAGACAGACAGGCACTGGTCGCTCCCTAACCTGTTTTGTGTGTCCCTGTGTGCGTGTGTGCGCGTGTGTGGGAGGGAGGGGATAGGTGTGTGTGTGTGTGTGTGTGTGTGTGTGTGTGTGTGTGTGTGTGTGTGTGTGTGTGTGTGTGTGTGTGTGTGTGTGTGTGTGTGTGTGTGTATTTCCCCTCCTATACTTCTATTTCTATCACTTTTTACTTTCTTTCTTTGCTTTACTTTACTTTCTTCTTCAGTTAATAGAGAGAGAGAGGGAGAGGAGGAGGAAACGAGGAAGAAAAGTAGGGGTGAATGATCGTTCGTGGAGAGAAAAAAAAATCAGAAAAGATGTGGTCAGGGAGGAGATGGAAGGAGTGAAGGAAGGAGAGAGAACGAGAAGGAGGAACAGGAAGAGAAGAAGAGAGACGTAGAGGTTAATGATCGTTTGGAGGAAAAAGGAGGAGGAAAAAGAGAAGATCAGAGAGGAGATGGAAGGAATTAAAAAAAGAAAGAGGAAGAGAAGAAGGGGGAAGAAGTAGAGGTTAATGACCCTTCTTAAGAGGAATAACGAGAAAGAGGAGACCAAAAAGAAGATGGAATAAATGAGAGGTAAAGAGAGAGAGAAAGAAAGAGGAGGAGAAGGAGGAGGAGAGTAGGTGCCATTGGCCTTACGTAGAAAAAATAAAGAGGAGGAAGATGAGGTCAGAAATTGAATAGCATGAATAAAAAGGGAGGAGAAAGAAAACGTGATGAGAGGAGTGCGTGTGAGGGTAGACTAAACAGATCACCAATTAGTGTCAACGGCGTGGAAGAAAGGACAGAGAGAGAGAGGAGGGAAAGGGGAGTATGAGGAAGAGAGAGAGAGAGAGAGAGAGAGAGAGAGAGAGAGAGAGAGAGAGAGAGAGAGAGAGAGGAAACTATCTCCCTACGAACCAACTCCCTTACTTACCTACCCACAAACCTATCATACTTTTCCACTTACTTACTTACTTACTTACCATTTACTTACCATTTACTTACCACTTACTACTTACCACTTACCACTTACTTACCTTACTTATATAGTTAACTTATCTACCTTACTTCCACTTACCTACCCACTTACCCACCTATCAATTTAGTTACCTATCCTATCCCACCAACCCTCCTGTTTTTCCTTTCCCATCTACCACTTAAAACGTCCACTCATCTACCTACCTACCTACCTACCTACCTACCTACCGACCTACCTACCTAACCCTTTCACGTACCAGTTCTTTCTTCCATTCCTCTACTCTGTCCATTACTCTTTTCCTCTCTTCCTTCCGCCCCCCCTCCCTCCTGTTCCTTTCTCCTTTCCTCCTTCCTGTTCGTTCCCTCCCCCTGTCCCTTCTTCTTTCTTCTCCCTTCTTCCTTCGTTCCTTTTTTCCCTCCCTTTAGTCCCTTCTTCTTGCGTTCCCATCCTCCTGTACCTTCTTCCTTTCCTTCCTTCCTTCCCTCCCTCCTGCCTCATTTTCCTTCCTTCTTACGTTCTCTCCTTCCCTCCCTTCCCTCCTTCCTTCCTTCCCTCCCTCCTTCGTGTCGTGAGTGAGGCCTTCGATTAAGAGTAGGAGGATGAGTCGCCGTCCTGTGCGCCGAGTGAAGCTCATTTGTCACGCTTTATGAACGCTAAAATTTGCGTGCTGAGATTGGCTCGTTTTGCCCCCCTCCCCCTTCGCCCCCTTAGTCACCCGCCCCCACCCTGCCCCCCTCCTCACGTTCCTGTCTTTACCGAACTACCTCTCTTTTCCTCCCCCTCTCCTCCTCCTTTCCTTTTCCTCTCCCCTTCCTCCTCCTCCTCCTCTTCCTCCTCCTCCTCCCTCTCCTCCTCTCCCTCTCCATCGTTCCTTCTTTCGCTCCACTTCTGCTTCTAATTTCAAAACTCCTTTCCTTCATCTTCTTTTTCTTCCCTCTTCTCTGCCTCCTCTCCTTCGTTTTATCTCCTTTTTTATGTTCTACGCGATTTTACGTTTCTCTGTGTGTGTGTGTGTGTGTGTGTGTGTGTGTGTGTGCGTTTAGACTATGATAAACGATTCTTTACTCATCAATCATAGCCATTAGAGTAATTACAGACACTTTAAAGCTTATAATGAGGTAGTAACATGCAGGTGATTATGACAAAAATAAGATTAAGGACACAAACTTATAAATAAACAAGCAAATACTAATACTGCATAATATAAAAATCTCTTAATATTAACATCATTATTATTATTATCATCATGAAAAAGCGGGAGCAATAGAAGTAGTAGTAGCAATAGAAGTAGTAGCAGCAATAGAAGTAGTAGTAGTAGTAGAAGTAGTAGTAGTAGTAATAGTAAAAGTAATAATAATAATAATAGTAATAGTAATAGTAGTAGTAGTAGTAGGAGGAGGAGGAGGACGAGGAGGAATAGGAATAGGAGTGGAAAGAAGGGGAAGAAGACGGAGGAACAGATAAATTAAGTAATAATGATAATGATAATGATGATAATAATAATAATAGTGATGATAATGACGATGATGACACAAAGAAGACTGAGATGATAATAAAGAAAAATAGATTACTAAGTCCATCAAAATTAACATCCCACCCCTCCTCCTCCTCCTCCTCCTCCTCCTCTCGAGTACCTGGAAAAAGGCAAGGTTAATATAGCCGTAAAAATTGAGTAAACTCGTAAAAGGCCCATCTACAGGGGAGGGGGGGCTGAGGGGAAGAGGGAGAAGGGAGGAAGAGGGGGAAGAAGATGGCAAAAAGAGGAGAGAAAAGGGGAGGGAATAAGGGAGAAGGAAGGAAGAGGGGAAAGAAGAGGGGAAAAGAGGAGAGAAAATGGAAGGGGATAAGGGAGAATGGAGGAAGAGGGGAAAGAAGATGGAAAGGGGGAAAGTAGATATGAGAAAAATGGGAAGAGGGGAGGGAGAAGGGAAAAACTCTCTCTCTCTCTCTCTCTCTCTCTCTCTCTCTCTCTCCTTTTTTCCCTTTTTTTTCGTTTCTATATTTTTTCTTTCTCCCTTTTTCCTCGTATTTTCTTTCTTCATTTCTTGCCTTTCTTTACTTTCCTTATATTTCATTTTTTGAGAGGGTCAGATTTTTTTTTTCCTTTTTGTTCTGCATTTGTTGTTGTTGTTCTTGTCATTTTCATGTTGTTTTTTCTAACTTCTTTTTATCTTTTTAAACTATCAACATAATCTCTTTCTTTTCTCGTTTCTGGAGGAAGAGAATTTGAAGGCATGGCGGGGGAGGAGGAGGAGGAGGAGGAGGAGGAAGAAGAGGAAGGGGAAGAGGAGGAGGAGGTGGATGAAAATGGCGTCCAGGGAGGAATAGGGCGGTGATAAATATTTCCGACGAATGATCGATATCTCCTCCTCCTCCTCCTCCTCCTCCTCCACCAACTTCCCTCTCAACTCGTCTTCATCCTCCTGCTCCTCCTTTCCTTTCTAATCCTCTTCCTGCATTTCCTCCTCCTCCTCCTCCTCCTCCTCCTCCTCCTCCTTCTCCTCCTCCTCCTCCTCCTCCTCCTCCTTCTCCTCCTCCTTCTCCTCCTCCTCTTTCGTCTTTTTTTTATACTCGATTTACGCAAACACTCTCTCTCTCTCTCTCTCTCCCCCCCCCACTCCTCCCCTGCTCCGTAAAAAAAGACGCTTCAACCCTATATCGCTTACTCGATGCTCATTTGTCTGCGGGGAACAATAGACGATATGAGAGTGTTTGATTACGGTCGAGTCGGATTCTTTGTAGCTATTCTTTTTGTCCATAGAACGAATCAGGGAAAGTAATTGAAGCCTTTGTGCTCTCGCGTTTATTAGAGAGAGAGAGAGAGAGAGACTGTTTATAAATATTCATCTTCAACAAGTGTTTTTTCTTCTAATTTTTTCATTTATTTATTACTTTTTGGCTTTTTTATTTCTTTTGTTACGATATTTTCACCTCGAGTCAATTTCGTATTTTGATGACGCATACTTTTACTTCTTTCTATATCAGCTCTTACTCAATAGCTACATCATTCATTTATTTCTCTATTATTTTCTTTTTTTTCTTTTTCTTTATCTTATATTTCCTTTTTGTTTGTTTGTTAATGACTTCCCAAATTAGTATCCTATTGTATTTATCAACATTATCTCCCATGGTTTCTCTTTTATTTTATTTTATTTTACTACTTTCCAAATCATTATCTTACTTTTCTGCATCCCTTCCTCCTCCTCCTCCTCCTCCCTTCTTCAAACACACACGCCTCCACTCACACGCACCAACCAAGGCATAATTTTTTCGTGCTTTATCTTCTCTCCTCTCTTCACTCTTCACCCGTTTACTTTTTCAGCAATAATATCCCTTTCTTTTTTTGTTTGTCACTCCTACTCTTTTTCACTCCTTTTCTCCCTCTCTCCCCATTCAAATATAGACCACTTGGCCATTTCTTCGTCCACTCTCTTTTCTCTTCTCTTATTTTCTCCTAACTTTCCATGTGTTTACTTTTTCAACCATTATAAGTGTCTCTCTCCTTTTTAGTTCATTACTCTCTATATCATTATCCTACTCTTCTTCACCTCTATCCCTCTCTCCCCCACCAACACACATACCAGCTCAATATGGAGTTTTCATTGTCCTCTCTCTGCTATCTTCTCATCTCTTCACTTTTCAACTGTTTACTTTTTCAGGCTATAACATCGCTTTCCTTTCTTGTTTATTCATCACTGCTACGCTTTTTCACTTTTCCAGGCCCATCTATACACACGCGCACACACACCAGTTCATTATAAAGTTTCCATCGTTCTCTGTCTCTCTCTCTCCGTCTCTGTCTCTCTGTCTCTGTGTCTATGTGTTTCTGTCTCTGTGTCTCTGTGTCTCTGTCTCTCTCTCTCTGTCTCTTCTATGTACTCTTCTCCTCACTTCTCATCTGTTTACTTTTTCAGGCGTTGTTTTCCTCCCTGCCATTTTCCGGAGACGCTTCTGACGGGGCGAACTTAAAGCAAAATACAAACTTCTTAGAAAGCAGACACGAAACTGCTCTTGGCACTTTTGTTATGATCCCAGGGAGAGAGAGGGGGGGTGGGGGGGGGAGAGAGAGAGAGAGAGAGAGAGAGAGAGAGAGAGAGAGAGAGAGAGAAGGACGATGACAATGAGAAACAGAAAGAAAAAGAGAGGGAGAGAGAAAGAAAAAAGGAAGAAAGAGAAAGAGAGGATCAAAGGAAGAAAACGAGAAAGAGAGAAAATGTGAAAAAAGAGACAAAAGGAGTGAATGAAAGACAGAGAAAGAGAAAATGACAAAAGAGAAAAATGGACAGACAGACAGAAAGACAGATAGACACACAAACAGACAGACATTATTCCCTTACAATCCCTAACAGAAGGACAACTATATACCCAAGCACACAAACAGGATCGAGGCGTATTTGATAGCGGATCCCAACACCCCCTCCCCCCCCCACATCCATGGAATCCTATAGCCAGGGCAATCGGTTAGGAAGGGGAGGGGAGGGCGGGATATCCTTCTAATGAGCGATGGGTACTGGGAGGAAGCGAGACGAGGGGGAGGGCGGGAGAGCCTTCTACTGAACGATAACTACTGGGATGATGCGAGACGATGTAGTTTGAAACGTGTCCCAAAATCGATGGAACACAATGTAAATTTCGATTCAATAACGCATGAGCGGCGACGCGAACGAAGGAAACGTTGTCCTAATGAGTTTGTAAATTAGTTTTGGGGGGAAGGAAAAAAATAATAAATAGGGCGTAGAAGATTCTCCTTCACCAAGCATAATGGGGAAAAGGTGGAGAGAGAGAGAGAGAGAGAGAGAGAGAGAGAGAGAGAGAGAGAGAGAGAGAGAGAGAGAGAGAGAGAGAGAGAGAGAGAGAGAGAGAGAGAGAGAGAGAGAGAGAGAGAGAGAGAGAGAGGGAGAGAGAAGGAGGAGGAGGAGGGGGAGGAAAATTAATTGATGTAAAGAGGAATGAGATCAAGAGAACGAGAAGAAGAAAAAGGTTGAAGACAAAACGAAGGAAGAGGAAGAGAAGGAAACAGAGAGAAACTAAAATGATGATGACTGAGAAGAAGAAGATTAAAAACATGAAGAACAATAACAAGAACAAGAAGATATAGAAAGAGAAAAAGAAAGAGGAAAGAAGAATTATAGACGAATAGAAGAAAATGGTAAAAAAAAAAGTTAGTGGCCCAAACAACGACGGTCAGTAGCCGGAGAATATTGAACCGAGACAAGGAAGAAGAAAAAAAAGGAAAAGAAAAAGAAAATACACTGATAGACAAAAGTGAAAGGAAATAGAGTGAAAAGTTCCTACGCCTTACGATAGAGAATAAAAGCAGAAAAAAAAAGAAAAATGGACCCCGAAGAGCGTTCCCGAAACCAAAACATTCAAAACCCAAAAACAAGAAAAAGAAAACACACACACACACACACACACACACACACACACACACACACACACACACACACACACACACACGTAACATTCAAATCTATATAAAAAAAAAGTTACAAAAACGAAAATAAAAAAGAAAGAAAAATGAAAACACAAAAGGTTGCCTCAAAACAAGAAAGCATACAAAAGAGAGAGAGAGAGAGAGAGAGAGAGAGAGAGAGAGAGAGAGAGAGAGAGAGAGAGAGAGAGAGAGAGAGAGAGAGAGAGAGAGAGAAATAAAAAAAAAAGAACGAAAACACAGGTGAGAGAGCGCCAGGTGTAACGGGCAGGTGTGAGGGATTGTGAGCATAGGTACAAAAAATAGAATCGTCGAGGGCTCTGAATGCATTGTTTTATTTTAGTGTTGTTAGCAGATTTTTTTTTATATATATATTTTTTTTTTTACAGACTCGGGCCTGGACAGTCTTTGCGTCGCTTTGTTATTATATTGATGCTAAAAAAGAAATATAAAAAAATATAAAGAGAGAAGGTGAAGAAGGAGAAGGGGGAAGCGGAAGGAGGAAGAGGAGGAAGAGAAGGAGAAATCGAGATAGATAAATTGAAATAGAGAAAAAGAGAGAAGGCATAGATGGAGAAGGAGAGACGGAAGGAATTAGAGGAGGAGGAGAAAGAGAAGTTGAAATAGATAAATAGATAGAGAGAAAAAGAAAATTATAGAGTGCAGGAGAAATACGAGTAGAGAGAAGAGCAACAGGAGGAGAGAGATTAAAAAGAGGAGGATAAAAAGGAGGAGGAGGACAAGGAAATCGAAGAGGAGAGAAAGATATGCGAAAGAGAAGAAAGTGGAGATGATAGAAAAGGGAAAGAGATTGAAGGAGAGGAGGAGGAGGAGGAAGAGGAGGAGGAGGAGGAGAAAAAAAATGTTTCTAAAAGATGAAATTCTGAATTAAAAAAATCCGTAAAGCTTAAGTGTAAACTAAAAAATTAATATACATTCATAGAGAGGGAAGAAAAAAGACATCTCAAAACACATGATGAAAAAAAAATGATAACCGGAAAATAGCAAAAAATAACAACCATAAAAAAAGACAAAAAAAAATGCATGAGACGGAGGCGAAAAGGAATTGACATCAGGAAAAGAAAAAATTGCCGGGACATTTTCTTTTTTTTTTTTCATTGCAATTATTTATCGTCCCAGTTGGTTTGTCCGTCAGTGCGAGAAAGAAACGATGATGTGCGAAGCGTTCGGAGGAGGAGGAGGAGGAGAAGGAGGAGGAGGACAAGAAGAGAGCAAAAGAAAGCTAAAGAATGACAAATAAGAACAAAAGAAGGTCAGAGAGGTGCGTGGGAGGATGGCGTCGAAGAAGAAGAAAAGGAGGAGGAGGAGGAGGAGGAAGAATAGAAGGAGGAAGAGGAGGAGGAGGAGCTTCTTTTGTATTTTGCGATGTGGGAGGAGGAGGAGGAAGGGGAAAGGAGGCTAGCACTTAAGGAAAGGAAGAAAAGAACCATGAGTGGGAGGGGAAGAAGGAGGACGAGAATACATAGGAATACATAGGAAGAACATACACCAGAAGACCTATCGGTCTATGGCGAGGGTTTCTGTTTACTACCGCTACTACTAGTAATCTACGTGTGGTAGGACAGGACAGAAAAGATGAAGGCTCCTCCCCACCCACCTCTCCCTCCGGCAACATGCCGGCAGGAAATAGTTAGAAGAGAACACCATGTACCTTTAAGGAAGAAAGGGACATGGAAATTTTATAGTAAAGAGAGAAATAAGAGGAAATTACTATCCTTAACTTAAACTACTGGTAACCTAAGCTGTGGGGGAAAATGACTTCATTACATAAGAACATAAGAACACAGAAACACAAGGAGAATGGAAGAGGACGAGTGGCCTGCACAGGGCAGCCTCAGGATCCCCCCTAATACTCACGATGGATGAGGTGTAGTTTCAGGGGCACAGGTGGAGGCTTGATCCTCGTTTTACCGGCGGTACTAGGCACGGCACCAGTAACCTGTCACCTTACTGCAGAAAGAGGAGGAGTAGGAAAAAGACATGTATTTCGCTTTCTGGGAGGAGGAAGAGGAGGAGGAGGAGGAGGAGGAGGAGATAAGGGAAGGAAGGATACTAACACTAGAAAAGAAGAACCAAGACCATGAGTAGGAGGAGGAGGAGGAGGAGGCGGAGGAAAAAGAGGAGGAGGAGGCAAAAGAGGAGGGGGCAGACTCTCTGGTATCGCACTATATGGGAGGGGGAGGACGGGGAAAAAGGGAACAAGCGGAAAAGAAAGAGGAGAACCATGAGCAGGAGAAGGACGAGGAGGCGGGTGGAAAAGACGGGAGGGGGAAGAGCAGGAGGGGGAGACTCTTTTGTATTTCGCGTGCTATCGTGAGGTGCGCCGCGGTAACAAGATTTCGAGCCCAATCATTGAATTTGTTGTCGCCGGAATGTCGCGTCCGCCACGACACCGCCATCGGGCATCCGGCTGTCAGCGTATGAGATCCAATTTTTAAGTCCCTGGCGCGCCCCCGAGACCCGCATACTGATTGTGGGGTCCAGCGGCGGCCCTCTAGCGGCGGCGCGTGCTTCGGACTGGACGCTGACGGGAGGAGGAAAACGTGAGGGAAAGAAGCATAAAGAGGAGTTGGTAACCAGGTAAACAGACGTCATTTAAAAAGCGGAAAATGCGTGAGAAGAGGAAGCCGTGAAGCAGGTATCCATAAGAGATTTGTAAAGTGGGATGACTAAAGAAGAAAGAGGAAACGTGAAGAGAGGCTGTGAAGAGGAATATATATAAGCAGGTACACATAAAACATGGAGAAGTATCCGTTAGACATGCGTAAAGACAGGTGAAGAAAGCAGAAAGAAGAAACTTGAAAAGAGGCCATGGAAAGGAATGTATAAGCAGGTATCCATAAGACATTCGTGAAGAGGGAAGAAGAAAGAGAAGTAATGAAGATAATCTATTGAAGAATGAAATGTAAACAAGAGAGAGCATGGAAAGGTGAAATGATAAGCAGCAAGAAAAAGATAAATGAATAAAGAGGAATTCATGGACAGGTGTTTGTGAAGGTAATTATATGAGGAGCGAAATGTAATAAAAGAGAAACTGCGAAGGAAAGTGATTAGCAGCAAATAGCAATGAGGATTAATTTGTAAGCTAAAGACGAAGAGATAGAAGAGCAAGGAGAAGCCAAGAACAACTCGTGGAAAAGAGAATGCATGAGAAAAATACATTGAGTCTACTGAAAGAAATCAATAAAAATGTATTAACGAAGAGAAATATCGAAGTGGCATTAGGTGAAAAGCTCAGTGAGGAGGAATATTCTTAACAAGTATCCAGGAGGAGGAACATATATATAGATTGGAGTCCATGCTTGAAAAAGAATATGTGAAGTGGAGTATTGTCGGAAATCCTTGGAAAAGAATATGAAAAGAGAAGCAGATAACGAGAATATAAGAAACGACGAAGGAGGAAGAAGGAGCTGTGAAAAAGGCTGAAAAGAAGAGAAAAAGAAGATGTGAAGCAAATGAAAGAAAGAAGTGAAGAAAAGCAAAGGGGGAGGTGAGAAAAAGAAAGAATGATAGAAATATGAAAGGAAGGCATAAGATAAAGGGAAAGACAAGAGAAAAAAAATGTATAGACGAAGAAAACGAAGGAACTACGAAGAAGGAAGAAGGAAAGAAAGAAGATGAAAGGAGACAAGACCCGTTATGTTACCTGACACACCAATCAGAAAAAGAAAAAATGATAGGAATATGAAAGGAAGGCTGGACTAGAGGAAGAATATGTAAAGAGGAAGAAAACGAAAAAAATACGAAGGAGGAAGAAGGAAATAATGGAGGACGAAGGAGGAAGAAGGAAAGGTGACAAGAGCCGTGTTATGTTACCTGCTAAACCAGCCACACCAGCAACACCTCCCACACCTGCCCCGACCCTCAGGTGTGTCCTCGGGGGGTGAATAATTAGTGAGCACCTGGGATGAGCTCACCTGCTGGTCACCTGCTGCCAATACCTGTCACACACAATCTCTTTTCTGGACTAGATTTTCCGGGCATATTATTTCTATTTCTGTTTTACTTTTTTTTCATTTCGTGGACGACCGAAAAAGCTAAGGATGATGGTTATAATTATAGGCTTTACTTTTTAAGGATTTATTTTATCTTATTTTTTAGGTTTTTATCATTATCATCACCATCAGTAGTAGCAGTAGTAGTGGTAATAGTTGCAGTAGTAGTAGTAGTAGTAGTAGTAGTAGTAGTAGGAGTTGTTGTTGTTGTTGTTTTGTTGTTGTTGTAGTAATGAGACAAGCAAACAGTTCGATAGGTTGACACAAAGACATTTCCTAACAGACAGATAAACAGACAGACAGACAGACAGACCGAGAAGAGAGCGAGAGAGGGAGAAATAAAAACGCAATGATAATATCTCACGTTTTAAGGAGCGTGAACAAAGAGGAGGAGGAGGAGGAGGAGGAGGAGGAAGAGAAGGAGAAGGAAGAGAAGGAGCAAGAGGAGGAGGAAGAGGAAGAGGAGGAAGAGGAAGAGGAGGAGGAGGAGGAGGAGGAGGAGGAGGAGGAGGAGAAGGCACAAGAAGAAAAAATGAGGAACAAAAAAAAATATTAAGAGAAAGAAAAAATGAGGAGCAAAAGAATGAGAAAAGGAATAACAAGGAATAATAGGAATAACAAGAAAAGAAGGAAAAGGAGTAGAGAGATTATGAGGAGGAGGGAATATAGGAAGGGGATAAAGTAATGAAGATACAGGAAGGGAATAGAGTGATGGGGGATAAAAGGAATAGGTATAGGAATAGAGGTGTGGAATTACGTATAAATGTGAAGACTGAAAAAAGGATGGTACTCAAAATGCTGCTTCTGTAAGGGAGGTAAAGGAAAGGAGGAGAGGAAGGGAATTAAGTAAAAGTCAGTCATTTGTAAATCTCACCAAGTCACTGTCTTTAATTAGTCAGTTGTGTAGCAAACAGAAAAATGGTCATGCGCGACATCTTCCTCAAACACCCCGTTCTAGATGCGTCTGAGGCATGAACGGGTCTGAACGGATCTCCGATGACTTTTGGTAACCATAGTAACGTTATGAAGAGCATCCTGCCGCTCCCCTGAAGAGGAAGGCGTGTGTACAGCCAGCGTGTGGGGGCACTGAGAAGGGTAACACCGATAGATTAAGCTTGGAGAGGAAAGAACAATGACAATGCTGGACTTTCTCCGATTTATCACGTGTCAGAAATGCAATGAAGAAAAAAATGGATTCAAACACAAAGCTTTACCTCAGGAATAAGGTGTTATATTAGAGCAGTAATACATGTATGGATCCAGCCCTTTGACGCCTGAAGATCTTTTCAAAGTTCAATAAAACAGCCAACAGTTCGACACAATAATGAGGTCAGTCTGGGTGCGGCCCGAGCCTCCTCACAGCCCTGCCGCATCACTCTCCCCCCTCATATGTCATCTACGTACTGTCTGAAATTGTGTAGCATATATTCTGTATACATTAATAAGATATGGCAGCGCTATGACCAGGGACTCCTCGAGGGACCCCGCCCAAACTGACTTCACTGATTGTTGTATTGCCTTGAGTAGTGTCACGGTGTGTGTCGCCTCGCGTCTAAGAGGCTGAGGATACTTTGGGAAGACTTTTGCCGACCCCTAGACTTTATGCTACACATTCTACCTTTCCTCCTTTTCCTTCACCCTTTCACCCTTTCTTCTCACCATATAAAACACATCCTGTACTTTTATACCTTTCCCAACTCGGAGGAGGAGGAGGAGGGAAAGGGAGAGGGAAAAAAAAAGAGGAGCAAACACAAGAAAAGACGAGGGACGAAAAGTACAAAGATTAATAGAAAGAAGTAAACAGGAAAAAAGAAGGATGAATAAGGAAGAGAAATAAGAGGAAAAGGAGGAGGAAGAGGGAAAGGAAGAGGTAGAGGAAGAGGAGCAAACACAAGAAAATACGAGGGACGAAAAGTACAAAGATTAATAGAAAGAAGTAAACAAGAAAAAGAAAAAGGAGGATAAAGAAAGTGGAATAAGAGGAAAAGGAGGAGGATGGAAAAGAAGAGGAAGAGGAAGAGGAGCAAACACAAGATAATACGAGGGACGAAAAAAAACGAAGATTAAGAGAAAGGAGAAAACAGGAAAAGGAAAAATGAGGAATAAGGAAGAGGAATGACAGGAAAAGGAGGAGGAGGAGGAGGGGAAGGAGGAGAAAGAGGAGAAGGGACTCAAATACCGAAAACGTGAAGGAGCAGCGGCGTCGGGCCAAATCTCGGGCGTGTCTGCTTCCGTTCATGTAAAAATGCGTGTAAAAATGTTTCTCAAACCCCGAGCTCCAACAACATCTGCAGATTTATCTTCCACCGCGCGCCTCCTCCTCCTCCTCCTCCTCCTCATTCTCCTCTTCCTCCTCCTCCTCCTTTTCCTGTTAATCCTATTCCTTATTTCCCTTTTTCTCATTATTCTTATCTACGTTATTTTATTCTTTCTCATTTTTTTAGCATTTTGTTGTTCCTTCCTTGTCATGCTTCCTGTTCCTCTTCTTCCTCCTCCTCCTCCTCCTCCTCCTCCTCCTCCTCCTCCTCCTCCTCCTCCTCCTCCATTATTTCCTAGTATTCCCATTCTCCTTTATCCTTATTTCACCTTTCACCTTTGCTGTCCTTCATCTTCCACCTTTGATTAGATAGTTAGTGTAGCTTGTCACAAACAGCCTCGTAAAGACCAGCAGGTCTGCTGTTGTTTGTTCTTCCTTTGTGTACTCCTCTTCCTCCTCCTCCTCCTCCTCCTCCTCCTCCTCCTCCTCCTCCTGACCTCTTCTGCCTCAGCAATATTCTTCCTGCTTCGCCTTATTTTCATTCATTTTCGTACCCAGGATGAACAAAGCTAACACCGAATTGCATTTCCGAGTAGAGAGAGAGAGAGAGAGAGAGAGAGAGAGAGAGAGAGAGAGAGAGAGAGAGAGAGAGAGAGAGAGAGAGAGAGAGAGAGAGAGAGAGAGAGAGAGAGAGAGAGAGAGAGAGAGAGAGAGAGAGAGAGAGAGAGAGAGAGAGAGAGAGAGAGAGAGAGAGAGAGAGAGAGAGAGAGAGAGAGAGAGAGAGAGAGAGAGAGAGAGAGAATGTTTATTCCAGCTTCTCTTGTTTTAAGTCTTAATTATTATCTGTTTTTTGTTATTATTTGTATTTTGTTTTGTTATCTTTGTTGTGTGTATCATTATTATTATTGTTATCATTATTATTTTTATTATTATTGTTGTTGTTGTTGTTTGCCTCTTGTTTACGCATTCTGTTTTTCCTTCCTTCTATTTAGCCGCTGTTTGCCTGATCTGGTGTTTCCTGGATAGTGATAAGTCCTTCCTGATAATCTCTCTCTCTCTCTCTCTCTCTCTCTCTCTCTCTCTCTTTTCCCCCCCCTCCCCCCCCGCAGTTCACTATTATGTATCTACTTCAATTCAGACTCCTATTCTTTTTCTTTTTTTTTTTACAATTTCCCTTAAACAAATCCAAGTAAACACATTCTCTATAAAAAAAGCCACTACTTCTTCTAAACCGGTAAGACTTTTCAAACCTTCCATATACCTCACCTCACCCTAATTAACCACTTTTAATCAACAAAACAGGTGTGTCTGAATGTAGGTTGGCAGCTTTATACCCTTTCAAATTCTAACCTTTCATTGTCTTTCCTCGTAACGCATTTATACATCTCTCCTATTAGTGGGAAGCCTGTCTAGCGGTGGGGAGTGTTCCTTTCAGCCTGGCAGCCTCTAGCGTTGTGTTAATCGGCCTTTTTTCCGCTCTCAGGTCTTCGCTGTTGCCTTTTTATCGTCCTGCATGTTCGCGGTTGTGTTTGGCTTCAACTCGAGTGAGCTCAGCGGAGGTAAGACTTGGGAATTTTGAGTTAGCGTTGAGTTCCAAGAGAAGAGAGGAAGAGAGAGAGGAGAGGGAATAAAGAGAAGGAGGATGGTATGAGAGAGTGGAAAAGGTATGAACGAGAAGAAAAAGAAGTAGAGAGAAGAGAAGAGAGCAAGAGTGAGGAGGGGGAATAAAGAAGAGGAGGAGGATGTTATGAGAGGGTGGAAAAGATATGAATGGGAAGAGAAAGAAGTAGAGAGAAGAGAAACGAGGAAGAGTGAAGAGGGGGAATAAAGAGGAGGAAAATGATGTTATGAGAGAGGATAAAGATAGGTGGAAGGAAGGAAGGAGAAAATAACACAGAAACAAAAAAAGATACAAGAAAATGCATGAAAATGTAAGAAATAGGAAGAAAAAGGACGCAAATAGGAGAGAGAGAGAGAGAGAGAGAGAGAGAGAGAGAGAGAGAGAGAGAGAGAGAGAGAGAGAGAGAGAGAGAGAGAGAGAGAGAGAGAGAGAGAGAGAGAGAGAGAGAGAGAGAGAGAGAGAGAGAGAGAGAGAGAGAGAGAGAGAGAGAGAGAGAGAGAATTAACCCTAAGAACCACCTTTTTATTTTTCTTCTTCAAACGCTTTGACTAACCTGTCCTTAACCTCTGTTCTTCTTTATTCTCTCTCCTTTCTTTTCCTTTCTTTCGTTCCAAAAATATTATGCTGCCCCTCATCTGTCTTTTTCTTTTCTCCTCCAGGGGGGACTCCCCTTCTGGCTGCCGACTTGAGAGGTGTCTTGATAACTCCTCAGACCTCTTTCTTATCAATTTTGCAACATTCGCGGTCTTCGTTCCAATTTCCATTCTGTGGAACACCATCTATCATCTATCATTTCCGTTTGGGGTAAAAGGAACCTTGTGTCCTTCAATGTCTCAAAAACCCAATTTCTCCACGTATTGACTCCATACAATCTTCTAAACACCTATCCCCTATTCTTCAACAACACTCAGCTGTAACCATCTTCGACACTAAACATCCTTGGTCTATCCTTAACTCAAAATTTTATCTGAAAACTTCACATCTCTTTGTTCACTAAATCAGCATTCTCGAGGTTGGGCGTTCTGTATCGTCTCCGCCAGTTCTATTCCCCCGCACAGTTGCTATCCATATACAGGGGCCTTGTTCGCCCTCGTATGGAGTATGCATCTCACGTGTGGGGGGGTTCCACTCACACAGCTCTTCTGGACAGAGTGGAGTCTGATGTTCTTCGTCTCATCAGCTCTCCTCCTCTTACTGATAGTCTTCTAACTCTTAAATTCCGCCGCCATGTTGCCTCTCTATCTTCTATCGATATTTTCCCGCTGACTGTTCTTCTGAACTTGCTAACTGCATGCCTCCCCCCACTCCCGCGGCCTTGCCGCACACGGCTTTCTACCAAAGCTCATCCTTTTGCTGTCCAAATCTCTTACGCACGAGTTAACCAGCATCTTCACTCTTTCATCACTCACGCAGGTAAACTTTGGAACAATCTTCCTTCAACTGTATTTCCTTCTGCCTACGACTTGAAGTCTTTCAAGAGGAGGGTATCAGGACACCTCTCCTCCCGAAACTGACCCACCTTTCGACCACTCCTCTGAACGCTTTTTATAGGCGCAGCAAGTAGCGGGCTTTTTTTTTTCATTTTTGTTTCCTCTTTTTTTTTTCTTTTTTTTCCCTTGAGCTGTTTCCTCGGCTGCAAGAAAAAAATTCCCTTTCTATCTTCCCTTCTTATCCTTTCTTTCTTCTTCCCTTCCATCCCTCCTTCCTTCCTCCCTCCCTCCTTCCCATTCCTTCCTTCCTCCCTTCCTTCCTTCCCCCGTCTTTTCCTCAATTCCTTCCTCCTTTCCTATTATCCTCCTTCCCCTTCTTCATTCATTCATTCATTATTTCTCTCTTCATTTCCTATCGGTTGCTTCCTTCCTTTCTCACCTCCTCACTTCCACCCTTCCGTCCTTCCTCTCCTCCTCTCCTTCCCTCTTTCCATCCTTCCTCCTTACCTTCCTTCCTACTCTTCCTCTCCTTCTCCTTCCCTCCTACGCATCGCCTCGCTCAAGAATGCGAACCAAGTTGATGAAGTAAGAAAAAATGAACTTGTATGCTAAGAATGAGTCCAGACGACAAAAGCAACTCAATTAAAAAGTTGGACAAGATTGAGAAAAGTGGAGAGAACAGGGAGGGAGGGAGGGAGGGAAAGGAGGGATAGGAAGGGGAGGGAAGTTTTTTCCTCCCCTCCGGCTAGGTACTGGAGGAGGGAAAACCAAGTAATGAATTCTGGAGGGAAATCAACTCCAGCTAATTTTCCTTGGGGGAGAGAGAGAGAGAGAGAGAGAGAGAGAGAGAGAGAGAGAGAGAGAGAGAGAGAGATAGAGAGAGAGAGAGATGGGGGGGGAGGATTGGTTAAAAGGGAGCGAGAAAGTAAGGAAGATGACGTGAATGGAAGCTAATTGGATCAGAGAGAGAGAGAGAGAGAGAGAGAGAGAGAGAGAGAGAGAGAGAGAGAGGACTGAGATGGTTTCTTCAGTTCTCTCTCTCTTCCCTTCCCATTTTTCGGCTCATTGGAGAACAGGAAGGAGGGAGATTAGGAGAGAGAGAGAGAGAGAGAGAGAGAGAGAGAGAGAGAGAGAGAGAGAGAGAGAGAGAGAGAGAGAGAGAGAGAGAGAGAGAGAGAGAGAGAGAGAGAGAGAGAGAGAGAGAGAGAGAGAGAGGGGGGGGGGGGGGGCTGGCTTTACGGCTTAGGAGGGTAGCTAAACACCACCATCATTACAACCACCACCAGTATCACCATCAGTATATATACCGTAAGCTCCCGACCATTTACAAGGACACGTAGTAATATTATTTTCCTCGACCCTTCTTTAAACTTAAAAGCAAATGAGATACAGAAGTTGAATAAGCGCTCGGCTGAAGTTAGCGCCTCTTGTTCCTGCTCATGCGAGTTTAAAAGTCGCTAATAAGTAGAGTGAGAGAGAGAGAGAGAGAGAGAGAGAGAGAGAGAGAGAGAGAGAGAGAGAGAGAGAGAGAGAGAGAGTTGCCATAAATAACTGGAGATCCTTTTCCAACCTATAACTTTCAACAAGTTTCCTCCCCATTCTCTCTCTCTCTCTCTCTCTCGTTTAATTGGCTACGTGTTGTTCTCCAGACCTCTCAGATAAAGGCTTCCTCCCCCTCCTCCTCCTCCTCCTCCTCCTCCTCCAGTTTCATTTGGTGTTTTATTGCTTCTTTTTTTTATTTTTGCCTCCTCAATCAAGGATGTTTTCCCGTTTTCCTCGCCACTTCGTCTTGTTTACCCTCCTGCTCGATATATTTTTTTCTTTCAGTTTTCCTTTTTGCGACTTTTTTAATGGGAAACTACACGGAACTATATCAAAGGAATGTAATTATAGTTTTGTAGGAGCGTTAGAATAATACATAATAGGAGACGAGTGAGTAAAAAGAAGGATTAGTTAAGATAGTAATATGAAAAGAGTGAATGTATCTTAGGAATGACTTGAAAATAATGATATATAGACGAGGGAATGAAAAGTAGGAGTATTTAAGTAGTAATATGAATAAGAATCTTGGGAATTGCTAGAAAATAATACTAACAGTAACACCGGGAAATAAAAAGCAGGAACAGTTAACATCGTAATATGAAAAAAAGAGGAAGAAAATAACAATAACAGCCACACGAGGGAATGAAAAGTAGGAATAGTCAAAACAGTAATATCAAAATGAGTGAATGAATCTTAGAAATTATCAGAAAATCATATCAAGACGAATGAATAAAAGACGATGGGAATATAAACGATCAAATAACAGACGTTCAACCATAAGGCAACCACAAAAGACTTCAATCCCATGTAATCGATTCAGACACGGTGTTTATAATTGGCCTGGAGTGTGATTAGACGTGAATGGAATTATCAAAAGCAGGCAAGCGATCAGAGGCAAGCGAGCATCAAGGAGATAAACGCAATAGGCTTCAGTAGTACTTATTAATGGATCGAAATAAGTTGTTTTGAATGCTGATAATTAATTGGTCAGCAGGATTTGGCTAATAAACGTAACAAACAGGTATTGGGGAGTTAGTATTAATTAAAGGGGGTTTAGTACCTTATAATTGGTGTAGATATGATATTGGTGTTTGTAGTTAATTAGGAGGAACATTAGTTACGAAAGGGATTATAAAGGACGTGAATTTAACCGAATTATATAGACACTGCCATACGAGAATTGAGAAAGTGTTAGTAACTTTCTTTAGTAACGTATAATAATTGATATTGACATGGTAATTAGGTTGGTATTCTTAATTAGGTGTATTATTAGTTACGAATGCGATTATAAACAGCGTGAATTATAAAGATATTGACATACGAGCGTCGAGAAAGTGTTAGCAAGTGGTTTTAGTACCGTATGATAGTTGATACTGATATGGTATTTAGATTTGAATTCTTACTTAGGAGAATTATTAGTGTTTTTATTATCATTATTATTAGTAGTAGTAGTAGCATTATTATTAGTATTATTATCACAAGTCAACAGCCGTGAAATAACTAATTAGCCAATGTTTCCCTTTTCCCTCTTTCTTTTTCTTTATATTCTTCTCCTTACTATACTGTTCCTGGAAGAAGAAGATAAAGTAAAAGAAAGCTAAAGAAGAAGAAGAAGAAAAAGAAGAAGAAGAAGAAGAAGAAGAAGAAGAAAGAGAAGAAGAAGAAGAAGAAGAAAGAGAAGAAGAAGAAGAAGAAAGAGAAGAATAATTACAACAAAAATAACAAGAGCATGAATCAAAAGCACTTATAACAGAGAAGCATCGATGAGCCATTCGTAACCGGCTTTAATACCTTACGATACTTAACTCACGGCATTCAGGTGTTTGTACTAACCTGGAATATTACTATAAGTGACACGGGGGTTACAAACGGCACAAACAGAAGAGCATCGAAGAGGTGAAGGCAAAGGGGGATTCAATAGCTGATAATATCGCTCCGTCATCGCTTATAATGAAATGCCGGCCGCTAAGCTTCCACAATCCGTCTATCTTTCTCATCCTCGTCCCTCAATTATCTCGGAGGTCAATTGATCGCCGCGCTAAGTCAATTAAACGCTAATGACCTCCTCGGGGGGGCGCGTGATCAGGGGCCGAAGAGATTAATTAGGGAAAGGCTAATTGAGGAAGGTTCTCTTGGTCCTCTGCCGCCTTGCGTATGTCTGTAAACACGAGAGAGAGGGAGAAAGGAGAGAGAGAGAGAGAGAGAGAGAGAGAGAGAGAGAGAGAGAGAGAGAGAGAGAGAGAGAGAGAGAGAGAGAGAGAGAGAGAGAGAGATGAGCGTCTCGCCTTCTGTACTTCCCTTGGCCTTAATTAACTAACACCTGTCATGATCCTCTTCCTCCTCCTCCTCCTCCTCCTCCTCCACTTCCTCCTCCTCCACTTCCTCCTCCTCCTCTTCCTCCTCCTCATTCCCATCATTCTCTTTGTACGTGGAATTCAAAGTATTTACTCTCTCTCTCTCTCTCTCTCTCTCTCTCTCTCTCTCATCTTTTTATTCTCAGTCGTGTGTCATAAGCGCCTGAATTCCCGTCAGATCCAATCATTTATATATTTTTTTCCTTCTCGTGATAAAAATATTTCCCCCTAGACAGCTAATAACCCTTCTTCCTAGTATATCAACGTACCCTTCTGCCTTCCCTTCCCTTCCCTTCCCTTCCTTTCCCTTTCTCTCCCTTCCCTTTCCCTCTCTTCCATTTCCTTTCCTCTCCTTTCCTTTCCTTCCTTTCCTCCTTCCTCCTCCTTCCTTCTCTTCCTTCTTTCTCTCTTCCTTCTTTTCTTCCCTTCATTCCAATTGTCTTTATTTCCTTTTCTAACGTCTCCTCCAATCTCTTATGCTCTCCCTGTCTTATTTCTCTTCACCTTCCTCCTTTTCCTCCTTTTCCTCCTACTCCTCCTCCTTCTCCTCCTCCTCCTCCTCCTGTCACTCATCTGAGGCAATTTCCCAGTGGATAAGTGTGTGCACAAAATATCAACATGTTTTCTTAAGTAAGTGAAACCGATCGGCCCAGACTTTCTTATGGAGCTGCGTAAGAGACGGAGGAAGGGAAGAAGAGTAGATGGAGGGACGGAGGGATGAAGAGAAGGAGGGAAGGAGGAAGGGAGGGAAAGGTGAATGCAAGATAGGAAGAAAGGAAGGAAGGAAATGAGGTTTAAATAACGTAAGGAAGTGAGGGCGAAATTAATAAAAAGGAAAAAAATAGTAGAAACGGAAAAAAATAAAGAAGGAAAAAGAAAAAGATGAGTGTGAAGGAAAACTAGATGAATGTAGAGAGAGAGAGAGAGAGAGAGAGAGAGAGAGAGAGAGAGAGAGAGAGAGAGAGAGAGAGAGAGAGAGAGAGAGAGAGAGAGAGAGAGAGAGAGAGAGAGAGAGAGAGAGAGAGAGAGAGAGAGAGAGAGAGAGAGAGAGAGAGAGAGAGAGAGAGAGAGAGAGAGAGAGAGAGAGAGAGAGAGAGAGAGAGAGAGAGAGAGCACATCAGTTTTGCATAAATTATTAAACTCAAAACATCCACAAAACACGACCTAACCAGACGGAACTATTTAATTGGTGGTGGAGGTGATGATGATGGTGGTGGGGATGATGGTGGTGGTGGTGGTGGTAATGGTGGTGATGGTGATAATGGTGGTGGTGGTTGAACGGTGGTGAAAACTCTCTCTCTCTCTCTCTCTCTCTCTCTCTCCCATCCCACCTCCAATTATCATGAAAGAAAACGTTGCATTGAGTCCAACTTCAGGAGTGACTATAGTATTACTTCTCTATTTCCTGCTAACTCTCTCCCGCCTTCCTGCAGACTTTTGCATATCAAGACGCGTAACGAACGAAGAAGAGGAAAGGAAAGAGAACGAAGAAAAGAAGGAGGAGAGGAAGCTACAAGGATGGCAAGGAATAAGAAGATACAGAAGAAGCAGAAGATAAACGAAAATGAGGAAGAAGAAACCAAAGAAAGAGGGGAAGAAAAAGAAGAAGGTAAAGGAGTAGAGGAAACTACGAGGAAGGAAAGGAATAAGTTGTTGAAGAGAGAGGGAAGACATACATAACGAAGAAGAGAAGAGAAGAAAGAGCAAGAGTAACGGGAGAAGGAGGAGGAGGAGGAGGAGAGGAAAACATACAACGATGGGAAAAAAAAGATAAAAAGCTGTTGAAGAGACTGTAAAAAAAAAGAAAGAAAACTGAGATAAGCAAACAGGAGACGGTAAGCAAGACACTGACCCTAATCTCACACATCTAATCTCACCTAACCTTATTATCCACCAACCATCAACCAATAACAACAACCAACTCACTAACCAAAACAACCAAACAAAGACAAACAACCGACCAAAATTCACCTTTCCTCATCACCCAGAAACACCAAAAAAAAAAAAATCACTTTGGCGTATAAACAAACAAGCAAGAAAATGGGAGGGTGGTGAGAGGATGGAAGGGAGGATGGGGGGCAGGAAGATGAGGGAAGAAGGAAGGGCGGAGAGCTGGAAGAGAGCAAGAGAGTGAGGGAGAGGAAGAGAGCGGAGGCAATATAGCAGAAGGAAGATTAAGAGGCAAGAGAGCAGGAGGAGGAGGAGGAGGAGGAGGAGGAGGAGGATAAGGAAAGCAGAAGGAGGGGATGAGCGAAACCAAAAGAAGGAAACCATAAGAGACAGAAAGAGAAAGCAAGCAAGGGAGAAAGAGAGGAAGAGGAAAGGGGAGAAGGATGAATAGAGGAAGTGAAAGAGGGCTGGAATGAAGGAAAGGAAGCGTAGAAAGAACTGAGTGGAGGCAAGAAGGATGGAGGAATGGAAAACAGGAGTAAAAGAGGAGAAAAGGAAGCCGGAGGAGGAGTTAAGCAGGAGAAAGTAGAAGGGGAAAGCGGGAAGGACGGGAAGGGGAACGGCAAGCAAGCAGGAGCCGGAGGACGAAAACGAGAAGGAAGAGGAGGAGGAGGAGGAGGAGGGAAAGCAGATTGGAGGGTGGCAACTTTAAGGTGATTTCGTGGCATAATTTTCCAATAGATGGCGTATAAGTCTTATGAGCGGGGGAAATATGGGAATCAGTCAGGCGTAAGAGGGGCACTCACTCACCGGCAGCTGCACATTATACTGATGGAGGGAGACCAATGAAGGCTTTTGCCGCTAGTGCCTGACAGACGTTCGTTCGACCACCGCCATCACCACCACCACCACTACTACTACAAGCATTTAATAGTATATGGAAGTTGTAGTAGTAGTAGTAGGAGGAGGAGGAGGAGGTAAAGAAGTAGTAGTAGTAGTAGTAGTAGTAGTAGTAGTAGTAGTAGTAGTAATAATAAAGGAGGTAGAAGAATTAAAAGAGGAGAAAGAAGATGAAGAAGAGGCAGTTTTGCTTGCTTGTTTGTTCTTCTGCTAATAAATAAGATCTTCTCTCTTCTATTTTCTCTCTCTTCTCTTCTTTTTCTCTCGTCTCTTTCGTCAAATTTCCAATCTTGTTTTTGTTTTCTTTCACGCCATTCTTAAAAAACAGATTGTCACCGGGGTTTTTTTCTTCTTCTTTTTCCTTCCCTTACTTTTTAATGTTCCTCTTTCCTCCCTTACGTTTGTTTCCTCCTCCTCCTCCTCCTCCTCCTCCGTGTTTCCTCTTCCTCTCTTCCTCCTCCCCACATGGCTTATCTTATCTTCCTCTCTTCCCTCTTTGTTTCTCTCTCTCTCTCTCTCGCTCACTCAATTTATTCCTCCATCCAACTTAATCTAAAGAATCCGCTTAATTTTGTTCGAAGCTGAAAATTGGCTTTCTCTCTCTCTCTCTCTCTCTCTCTCTCTCTCTCTCTCTCTCTCTCTCTCTCTCTCCACGGCTTTCAACTTCTCTATCTCATTTTCCTCCTCCTCCTCCTCCTTTTCCTCCTCCTCCTCCTCCTCCTCCTCCTCCTGTATTCACCGCACTTCTATTTTTTTCCTTTCTCTCCCTTTTCTTCTCTCCATCCACCTTCTTCCAATTTAAATGAGGCTAAAGTGGTTGAGAGAGAGAGAGAGAGAGAGAGAGAGAGAGAGAGAGAGAGAGAGAGAGAGAGAGAGAGAGAGAGAGAGAGAGAGAGAGAGAGAGAGAGAGAGAGAGATAGAGAGAGATTTATAGATTTTACATAGATTTACATATAGAAAGTCACACCATATAGACCCCATGGTCCAGACTTGGTGGTCTGTCCTTAAACCTAAGTGATTTTACATTAATCAGAAGACTCCAAAACGTTGCATTTCTACTCTAGTTGATATTAAGTTGAAGGAAGTGACGGTCGAGCTTATTTTTGAAGGAGTCAATCGTGTTACACTGGACCACTGATGATGGGAGCTTATTCCATTCTCGCACTACAACGTTGGTGAAGAAAAATTTGGTGCAGTCTGAATTTACTTGTCTACATCTGAGTTTACGCATTGTTGTTCCTCAGCAAAGTGTCATCGATCATAAACAATGTTGATCTGTCTACATTCGTGAAACCATTAAGTATTTTAAAGAGAGAGAGAGAGAGAGAGAGAGAGAAGAGTAAAAGCACAAATAAAAAGAAACAGTAATTAAGAAAGGAAGGAAGGAAGAAGGGAAACAAAAGTTAGACCAAAAAGGAAGGAAGGAAGGAGGAAAGGAGGAAGGAGGAAGAGAAAGAGAGAGAGCAGTAGACGGAAAGGGAAAAGATAAGAAGGTTGAAAAGGAAAGAGGGAGGAAGCAAGGAAGAGAAAAGAGAAATAGAAAAGTGATTTGGAGGGAGAAGGGGAGAGAGACAGCGAGAGAAAGGAGAAGGAAGAAAGAAAAAGGAATCTAGGAGGGGGAGAAGGAAGAGAAAATAGGAAAGTGATTTAAAGGAAGAAGAGAATGGAAAGAGAGAGGGAGAAAAAGATTAGCAAGGAAAGAGTAAAGAAGGAAGAGAAAAGGGAGAAAATAAAAAAAAGCAAGGAGAGGGAGAGGGAAGAGAAGGAGAGGATACAAGGGAGAGGGAGAATTTAGAAGGATGAGAGAAAAGGGATAACAGAAAGAAAGGGGAAGAGGAGAAGAAAAAAGCCTAAAGGGAGAGGGAATACGTAGAAAAGGGAAGAGGAGAGAAGAGAAAAAGCTAGGAGAGGGAGAGAAGGGAAGCGAGAGAAAGAAGAGAGAAAGAGAATGGAAGGAAGAGGAAGAAGACGGACAAAAAAGAGAGAGAGAGAGAGAGAGAGAGAGAGAGAGAGAGAGAGAGAGAGAGAGAGAGAGAGAGAGAGAGAGAGAGAGAGAGAGAGAGAGAGAGAGAGAGAGAGAGAGAGAGAAGGGGAGATGAGGGGGAGGAAGGTTGGACCATCATTTGAGTGACGCCCCATCAAGCTGCCCTTCAACCCTTCGCCTCCTGCTCTGCCCTTCATTATGACGGCAAGATTTTAATATTTTCCGGAAGATGGCGCTGACTTGCACTTGATTTTTACTGACCAGAGACGAGACGGATGGACAGGGGAAAGAAGGGGACAGGAGGTGGGAGGGTAGGGAAGGGGATGTAGGGGGGGGGAGAGGGGTAATGGGGGTGACGGGAGAGGAAGAAGGGGAAGGAAGGAAGGGGGGATTAGTCTCGTCTCGTTCTTTGTTTCTTCATTGTAAAGTTGTTTTGAGATGGCTATTGTTTTTGTTTTGGTTGTTTGGTAGTAGTTATTGTTCTTTTTGTTTGGTTGTTGTTGTTGTTCCTCTTCTTCCTCCTCTTCTTCATGATGTTATTTTATTTGTATTTTCAGACGCACTAGAAAGAAGGTTGTTGTTGTTTTCTTATTTGGTAGTTGTTTTGTTGTTTTTGTTTGTTCTTATTCTTCCTCTTCTTCGTGGTGTTATTTTCATTTTCACAGACGCATCAGACTGTTATCGTTGCTGTTCTTTAAAAGCCTACAACTTTTAACTCAATTTTCGGTTACTTTGCGTACTGTATCATTATTCTCATTCTCATTTAATTGGTAGTTCTTGTTGCTTTGTTTGACTGAAGTTGTTGTTACTCATCTTCCTCTTTGCGATTTTATTTTCATTTCCAGATATTTAGGCCAATCCGTGAATTCCCCATCAACCAAAACGCAATATACGACTCTTTAAGAAGGACTACGTCGTGTGCAAGCCTTTCCAAGCTATAACGTAACAAAACACCGAATCGCAAGTGAAACAGAGAAAGCTTCGACACCGGAATTCGAAGCAACGAGTCAATACCCCTGAGACGCGTCCTCTCGGCAGCTCTACACGAGAGTCGGAAGGAGGACGTGGAGGAGGAGGAAAGGGAGGAGGACGAGGAGGAAAAGGACGAGGACGAGGAGGAGAGGAGGACAAGGACGAGGAGGAAAGGGAGGAGGACAAGGACGAGGAGGAAAGGGAAGCGGACAAGGACGAGGAGGAAAGAAAGAAGGAAGAAGACGAGGAGAGGGAGGGGGCCACGAGCTAACGGTATTGGTTGGCATAGGTTGCTGCGTCTTCGGTTACATCGTCCGCTGATACAGGAGACGACGGTAAAGTGATGGCAAGTAAGTGAAAATTGAGTTCTTGTTCCTTGTCTGAGGTTTCGTAGCCGCCAATGTAGCCTGACGTGATTTTTCATGGGGGAGGAGTGGGGGATAAGTGCCTCCTTCACCCTAGTTATCAGATTTTTGTATCTTTCGTTTATCTCTATTTCCATTTAACTATTTTTACTGTTATTATAAGTTAAAGGGTTTATTTCGGTAGCCATTTAGTTTAATCATTAATTGTCCACTGACCATCATATGCTAGTTAGATAATTGCTTCCATTTCTTGCGGTAAATTAAGCAGCTTAATTATTCTTTACACAGATTATTATTACAAGCTTGTTAGATATTTTTCTTGTTTGTTATCGTGTGGTGAAGGAGGCAGTTGTGTGGGGGGGTGGAGGGGAAAGGCCGTGACTGTATGGGTGGAGTAGGGGTGCTCAATGGCATAACGGAACCAGAAACAAAAATGCCCGGAAAAAACGTCAAACAAAGACAGGGTGAGGAATTTAGCTACTCTTTATGCAGATTATTATAAGATTGTTAGACTAATTTGCCTACTAATTACTTTTTGTGCGGTAAAGGAGGCAGTTACTGTGTGTGGGGAGGGGGGATTTGTCTGTATGAGTGGGGGTGTTGAGTTAAATAGTATAACAGAAGTATGAAAAAACACCCGGAAAACACATCCCACGAGTTTATAAGCGAAAGTATCCAGTGAATTATCGACGGCAGCGTAAACGACCATCCAGTAGTTAAGCGTGTTGTCGAACGATCGTTGAGTGGTTGTCTAGTTCGTAACAGAATGCAAGTCACTTTTTTCCTCGTATTATGCGTTTTTATCGTTACATCAGTAAATGAAAAAGAGAATTGGAAAAAAAAATATGAAAAGAAAAAACAAGAAAGCCATGAAGGAAGAAATGTCTTTCGGCCTGCAGGGAGTTGCTGGCTGGGCTGGTGGTGTTAGGCAGGACAGCAGGCACTATGGTAGGCTGGTACAGTTGGCGTGAAGTTTGCCCAGCACTAACAACGCGATTTCCCCGGCCGAACGGAGAGCACTCGGACCCTTGTGATCTCTCTTTTTTTTTTTTTTTTTTTTTTTTTTACATCTCTGCGCCTGCAGCAGTCCGTTACCAAATTGTCGTACCCAGCTGTAATATTTTCCGGTTTCTGATCCAAACATCTCAACCACACATATGACGCTTTCCAATTGTAGTTATTGTTAAAAACGGTAATTATTGATGTATTTTGCGAGTGTTATGGATAAATTGACGTTCTTAAAACTGATCTGATTCTCGTATTTTGAAGTGATTGTCGCACGTCTGGCAACGCTGTATTGCTGGTGCTGCCATCATGCGGGCACTCTCCGCAACATATACATACGTACATAACATACATACATGTATACATACGTAAGCATACATGAACGGCTGATAAATAAGAGAGAGAGAGAGAGAGAGAGAGAGAGAGAGAGAGAGAGAGAGAGAGAGAGAGAGAGAGAGAGAGAGAGAGAGAGAGAGAGAGAGAGAGAGAGAGATGTCAGGGGGGTAGGGAGCGGCGACCCCCTGACCTTCCCAATTTGGCTGAGTGAGTGCTGAGGTCGAGCGAGGGAGGGAAGGAAAGAAGAGTTAGGGAGAGGAGGAGGAAGAAAAGGAAGAGACGAGAGAGGCAGGCAGGAGGAAACCTAGCTTGGAGAAGGAAAGTTGAGGGAAACGAGAGAGAGAGAGAGAGAGAGAGAGAGAGAGAGAGAGGATAAGATAATAGAGCAAAAACTAAATATAATCAGGTTTTCTTTTCCTCCACTCCCTCCCCTTCTTTCTCTCCTCCCCTTCCTCCCTTCCTTCTTTCCTCCCCTTACGGCCCTCCCACTCCTTTCCTTCCCTTTATTCACCGCCCCTCCACCCCTCCTCTCTCTCCCTATCTTTCCCCTCCCCTCAACCCACCCACCCCTCTTTCCCTCTATTTCATCTCCCCCCTTCCATCCCTTTCTCTCCCCCTATCTTTCCCCTTCTCTGTACCCCTCCATTCCTCCACCCTTTTACCTCCCTCTTACCCCTTCCCTTCGTCTCCTCGTCCTTCTCCCCTTTACCCCTTCACCTTCCCTTTCCCTCCTCTTCATCCACCCCTCCCCATCCCGCCTCCTCCTCGGAACAGGCAGCGACCCGGCACCTGACAACAAAAATATATTCAATAAAAGGCGAGGGAATCCATACACGTTGGTCGGGTCTCGTCGTCGGCCGGCGCGAGTCATGCATCAAAACATCTAACGGTTTAGAGTTTTATTGAAGTTTAGAACATATAGTGACGAAAAGGGGGGGGGATGGTGGCAAGGGTGATGGGGGAGGATGATTGTAAGGGGAAGAGGAGGGAAGAAATAGGGGAGGGTTGGCAGAGGAGAAGGGATAAAGGTGAGGAAGAGGAGAAAGAGAAAAAGGAGGAGGGACTGAAGAATGGGAAGAAAAGTGGAAAAAGAGGAATATAAGGAAGTATGGGAGAGAAGTGTCAAAGGTATAGTTAGAGAGGGGAGGAGGAGGAAGAAGAGAAAAAAAAAGGAGATGGGTTAAAAAGGGAGGAGCTGTGGGAAAGAGAAGGGAAAGGAAGGAAGGCTGGGAGGGCATAGGTATTAAGGTATGAGACAGAGACAGAGACAGAGAGAGAGAGAGAGAGAGAGAGAGAGAGAGAGAGAGAGAGAGAGAGAGAGTGGAGGGCCTGTCTTTTCACGAGGTCGAGGAGGGAGAGGTTGAAAAGGTTGATTGAGTTGAGGGCGAGAGAAAAGTGGTGTGGGATGGAGGAAAAGGAGGACGAGGAGAATAAATAGGAGGAGGAAATGCAGAGGCGAACAGTGACGTAATGGATAAGGTGTTGATGGATGGATAAAATGAAGCTGGATATGACTGTTTGATATAGTTTGTGTGGATAGAAAAAATAGATCGTAAAGTGGAAGAGAATGCAAAATAGGATGAAATTATGGGCATGGCAAAAAATAAAAGTAAGGTATAAAGAGATGAAAAGGGAAATGGGTTAGATAGAAAGACAGGCTGGTAGGTTAGTGGAATATACATAAGAATTAGTATATAGATAGATAGATGGATAGATAGATTTTCTCTCTCTCTCTCTCTCTCTCTCTCTCTCTCTCTCTCTCTCTCTCTCTCTCTCTCTCTCTCTCTCTCTCTCTCTCTCTCTCTCTCTCTCTCTCTCTCTCTCTCTAATATTTATCTCTCTATTTTTTTCTATTTTCATTTCTTTCCACATTTCTCCTCCTCCTCCGCCTCCTCCTCCTCCTCCTCGCCTCGCTCCTTCCTTCTCTTCACTTTCATTTCTAAATATGTCACGTTTTCTTCGGCCCTCCGTCATTTTCTTTTACTTCACTTATTTTTCTCCTCCTTCCATCATTATTTTTTTTCGTCTTGTTCATCTTTCTTCATTTTCTTTGGTTCCATGCGTCAATTATTTTTTCGAGTCATTTCCTGATGTTTTTTTTTCTTCAGTATGTTCTACCTTCCCCCTGTCCATCTTTATTCTTTTTTTATTTTATTTTTCTTTACCTGTCGGCTTTTATTTCCTTGTCTATCTTTTTTTTCTTTTTCCCTAGTATGTTATTTTTCTATTCCCCTATTTTCCTCTTTTCTTTTTCACAAGTCCATTTTTCTCACAATGCCAAATCTTATAATTTTTTTACATAGTTTCGTTTTCATTCTATTTTTTTCTGACTCCTCTTTCTTCCCATTTTTCTAACCCAAGTTGCGTTATACTTGCATTTCCCTATTTATCCAAAAGTTTCGTCTTTTTACCTTTATCATCAATAGTTTTACATCCCTTTCATATATTTTTTTAAAGTCTTCCTAACTCTTCATTTTTGCTAGCCTCCAAATGTTTCCTAGTATCCACTCTTCCCTTTATTTTTCTTCGTTTAGTCACCCTTGTTTCCTTCTCCACTGTGTCTCCACCCTTCTTTTCGTTACCCTCGTTCATTCACCTTTCCCACCTTTTTTTCCAGCCCCTCCTTCCGCCTTCCTCTATCCTCCAAATTTATCCCCTTTCCTGCTCTCTCTTTCATTTGTTTACGTTTCTCCACCCTTCCCTTTCCACTGTCTACACCCTTCCTTTCCTTACCTCCGTTCATTCACCTTTTCCTCCCTTTCCCATCTTTTTCCAGCCCCGCCTTTTCCGCCTCCCCTTTTCTGCTCTTTCCTTCATTTGTTTCCGTTTATCCACCCTTCCTTATCCAATGTACCAAACCCTTCCTTTCCTTACCCCCGTTCATTCACCTTTTCCTCCCTTTCCCATCTTTTTTCCAGCCCCGCCTTTTCTGCCTCCGCCTGACACGCTTATCACCAACACCCCCCCGCCGGGAACCCACCATTGAGGAGCCTCCCAGCCCGACCCTCTCAAGGCCCTGCCACACATCAAAGCCTGTCAGCTCTCCTCCCGCCACGTCTCCTCCTCCTCCCTTCCTCCTCCTCCTCCTCCTCCTCCCTTCCTCCTCCTCCTCCCTTCCTCCTCCTCCTCCTTCCTCCTTCACCTTTGATGCCCGAAAATCCACTCTGAAGTCTGGGAAGGTTGACTTTTCCCTCCTATAATCCTTCCCGCCAGTCAGGCCACGAAGCTGCAACATCCACGCGTCTTCTCGTCTTTAATTATTTGTAGCGTCAACGGTACTGATAGCGTTTTCGGTTGAGTTATGAATTTGCGAAGAAAAATGATAGATGAAGCGTACCTAGCTGTGTTACCTCGAGGAAGAAGAACTCGGTTTTAAAAATGTTTGTATGTATCTGTCTCTGCCCACCACGACCCTAATTTAGTGTGTTATTTAGTGTGTATGGATCGAGGCGAGTGTTTTCATGTTAAGAGCCCGATCGACTCATTCAGTACTGGGCTGAATAAACTTCTTTGCTATAAGTTCATGTAATCATACCAAACACATTATCGTGGCCATTACTTTGGGTTTATGGATTGTTAATGTTTTTTAATGGCTCACATAACGCATTACAATAGCTCATGTAAACTAGCAATGACCAGCTGATACTGACTGCCTGCGTGACACCTTGATTTTGCCTTGCTCCGTGTTCCCCTTTACGTCTTAGGGGTCGAAGGGAGGGAGGATGCAGGTCGAACCGCCGTGATAATGGCTTCATACATATTAATGGAGAGCCATGCATATTGATGTACATTTAATCTTAGAAGCTGATAGAGTGAGGCAGTTTTAGCAGGGCGGCGTCTCCCGAGTCCGACAAACAAGCCTGTGTTGGGCAAGGCACACGATGCTTGCCCGAGTGGCCTTGTGGGGTGACTGGAGGAGGTGGTGTGCATGCTCTCTAGTATAGGGCGTCACCTCTTGATGAATGGATAACTAAGTGCTAAAAGGCAGGAAGCACACAGCCTCTCTATAGTACTGGAGAGGTTAAAAATTGGGTTGTCAGTGTAAGACTTGAAATAAGATTGGAACTGATATTGTGATGGAGAATAAAGCTCTATAGGTACAGTAAAGGAAACAACCAGAAAAATATTAACTTAAATCATGTAACAATGAATAGTTATAATAGATATATAATTACTAGTTGTAGTAAAGTACAGGCATTCATCCTCCAAATGTTTTAATTTAGTAACAAAACAACATTACAGTTCGCGGCGCAGTTAACAGAAGCTTCCTGAAGTCTGCGTACTGCACAGTGTTGAATTTTATTTCAACAAGTTCTCGGGAAATCTCCTGCCAGATTTACAACCAGTAGACTGGTCAGAAGTCGGAAGAAGCAGTATTTCCACCAGAACACCACCAACGTTACAATGCCTAAGACAATGGTTTTGCGTGCGCAGCGATACCTGGGTAGTGACGAGGGAAATTCTACGGACACGGCCAGCCCTGTTTACATTACTTTACGGCCCCCGTAATCGACAAAGCGAACACCCTTGGGCCTCGGCGCATACCATAACCTTTCTCTAAGTCTGTGTTAAAGTGAATAATCGCCACGTTCTTCTCACCGGGAACCGAAGAAAACAGAAATGTCATGGTAAACTTAAGTATGTGACCTGTAGATCTGTAAACTGAACATCTTACGAAATAGGCTTTTAACAGGGGCAGATCCTAGGGGTAGAGGGTTCACAAGGACCACTGACTCCCAAAAGTCACCAGAGGAGACTATTCTGGTTTGTTACTTACTTAATGGTGATAAATGTTAAGTGGCAGTCAGTTGGAAATCTTATTGTATTGATTGATTACTCATAGGTTAGGAAAGTCAGGCAGTTAGGTTTTGTTTATCTTCCTTTGGCAGCAGAATCAGTGTAGTAGTGACAAGTAGGCTAGTTTGAATTGTATTGGTCTTGGGAAGCCCAGATAAACTTTAGTTTCCACAGCTACTTTTCTGATATACTTTTGTGCTTTTCACAAACAATATCATCATTTTGTTTAACGTCCGTTTTCACTCTTCCTGAGCGGTTGGATGCTTTATAGCTCTGTTCTATTCTACTCTGCCTTCTGCCCGATGCCCATCCAATCCCATCAATGCCAAGTCCTCCTGTATACACCTTCTCAACGTCTTCCTTGGTCTACCAACTGGTCTCCTTCCTTCCCAAAATCTCCAAAGCTCCCAGCACTGTATCCTCCCCTGCTCTCTTCACATGTCCAAACCACTGGAGTCTTTCCCTTCTAAGCACTGTTTCCAGGTCCTCTTCTCCACATCTGTCAGCTACATCTGCACTGGACACCCTATCTTGCCACTTGATCCCCGCCATATACCTCGGTATTCTGCGATCACTTGCTCTCGGTATGTCCATCAATTTTGTAGTTAGAGCCCATGTTTCTGCTCCATACAACATTACTGATCTAATAGTAGGCCTACATGCTTGGTACACCCTTCTCTGCTCTTTAGAGGGATGCTACGATTCACAAGCAGACTAGTCACCTCCCTCCACTTTAACCACGCTGCCACCACTCTCGCTCTCACTGTCCTCTCCACTCTCGCCTCACAAATGTTCTACCTCATCCAGCTTTCCTCCATTCACCTCTAGTTCATCCCTCTCAGTTTCTTGTCCTTGCTGTCTCCTTACACAAGCTGGGCATGTAAAATTCTGCACTCCTCTTACATTTCTGAGGCCTGAGCATCTAAGGTGGCACCACTGCCTGCAACGTGTGCACAAGACTGAATTTACACCAACTCCCTTTCCACAGCATCCACATGGATATTTTCCTGATTTAATCTTTTGCTTTTTTTTCCAGTCACCTGTACTTTGTTTTTTCCATATTAATTTTCAAACCTCTCTCCTCCATTCCTTCCTTCCATTTATCAAACTTTTCTTTCACTTCTTCTGCTGTCTCTGCATTTACTACCAAGTCATCTGCATACAGCAGCTCCCATGGTGCCTCTCCTCTTGCCTCCTTTGTTGCCTCCTCCATTAATGTTATAAACAAGAGCGGGCTAAGGGCAGATCCCTGGTGAACCTACACTCCAATTTTGAACTTGTCTGATGTTCCCACCACTGTTTTCATTCTTGATTTTGTACCTTCATGTAGTCCCATCACCGATTCAACTGATCTTTCCGGTACTCTTTGCCTTCTCAATGCCCATCTTATAATTTCCCTTGGTACTCAGTCAAATGCCTTCTCTAGATCAACAATAACATGATACAATCTCCTCCTCTTCTCCATAAACCTTTCCTGAAGCCCTCTCATAGTATATATTGCTTCAATTGTTGATCTCCCAGGGCAAAAGCCAAACTGACATTTATTGATTCTTATTATCTTTCTCAGCCTCTTCTCCAGGACTTTTTCATATACCTTCATGCCGTGCTCCAATAGCCTTATCCCCCTATAGTTACCACATTTCAAAGCATCTCCTTTCCCTTTAAAAATGGGCAAAGTGTAATCCCAACAAGATAACATACATAATCCCAACAAGATAAGACATAATCCCCATGAGTTACTTGTATGTGTGTAATATTTTTATAGTTTTTTCTTTTGTTAAAAGTTACAGGTGTACCCAACAGTAAATAATCATATATTGAATGTGTTGTTTCAGTACTGTATAAAGTACCTAGGAAGAAGACAAAATCCTCAACATCACTTTTTCCTCTGTTTTATTAATTTTTAGTACAGTTGACCACTTCATCAGTCAGTCATAAATATCATATTCATTTCTCATCCTCCATTGCAGATCTTCCCGAGGGACACCCACTCCTTGGTCTTGGTTTGGAGTCTTCATCAAACACGGACTGACCTTTGACCCTCCACATGCCCACGTCAGCAGATCAACAATGGCAACAGGTAGCACAAAAAATAATAATGGTGAATTTTGAAAGTGTTTTTGAATCACTGCTCACTCCAAAGGTGTCAATAAAATTTGCCTGTCTTTTTAACAATTAACTATAAAATTTACCTGTCTTTTTAACAATTAACTTAAGTCAAGAAGTATTAATTTTCTCTGAACCCAGGCTGGTGTGCTGGCTGATGGAGACATGACGCTCCCCCGCCCTCCAACAGCCAATTGGCAGCATTGTTACTTACTCGGCAGCAGTCCTACCCAAAGTAATTACTGGAAGGGATGCACCTGTACGTAGTGCCATGGCCCGCCTGATGGGCGAGCTTCCTATAACTCGCTCTGTGAGGGGGGTACCTCTTTGGCCAACTGATTAAGGAGTGGCTCTCTCATCTCACTGGTCACAGGTTTGATCCCCGGCAAACCCTTTCCTGATCTGGATTAATTTTTTGTGTGTTTTGTGACACATCGTGGTTGTGTGGAGGCATGGTGAAGGGAAATTTGGGTGATGTATGTAGGGGACTCCCTCACATGAATCATGTGCAGGGGCCCCTGTAGCACTTCCGGTATTTACTCAGGGTATGACTCAAGTAATAACTGTCACCACTGTTGCTTTATTTTCATCTTCAGCTATTACTAGTCCAATGGAGAACAAAGGTCTTCTTCAAAATTCTACAACACACAGTATAATGTTAGTGAACTCTATCCTGCTCCAGTAAATACTAAGATCTTAATTCTCCCTCTTTACCTGCTCCTCAATTTACATTATTCCTGGGTCGCCATTCTGATTGTCCATTTGTTGCCAGTTCTCTGCTTAATTATATTTCTTATTCTTATTGTCATTAGAATATCTATACTCTTTGTCTGCTCCCTAATGCATGATGCTTACTTCTTGTTCCTCCACTTTATACTCAGTATTTTTCTCTTTATTCCTCTTTGTGTACTTTTCAGACTCAAAAAGATTTACATGGTTAAGAAGCACAAAGAGAAAGGGAGGAGAAAATGCTGCGTATAACATGGAGAGAGAAAGCAAACATCATGGATCAGAGAAGAGATTAACTTTCAAGTTAAAGATACTTCAGTGACAACAACAAGAACTAGACTTGGGTAGCTCATATCATGCACAGAACTGAAAATAAATGGACAACCGAAGTAACAGTTGCAGCTCGGACAGAGATCAGATGGAGAGATGCAATTAGAGGATTTGCTGGAGAAGGACTGAGTTCAATAATATCATTCTGAGGTTGAGAGTATATATACTGGAAAGGCATTGTTTGTGTATTGCACCGTACAATAATTATGTCTAAAGATTAGTGTTTTCAGAGTTTAGTAACACCTTCCCATCTTTTCAACAGACTGCTACTAAAGTTTGACCAAGCAGGAGCTGGAGTGTCCCACCATCCCATCACTGTGCGCAGGGCGTCATCATTCGGACACGCAGATGACTTGTGGAGAATGTCAGCACCTGACGGGAGCAACAGCCATAATGAAGTGTAATGACATGCCTGATATGGGGGCCTCAAGACCCTGTTAGCTAGGGAGTACCTCTTCTGCTGATTGTTTAGAGTGGGGGCTTCTGGTCTGGTTGGTTGTGGTTTATACCTGCAACCAGCCAGATGGGAAACCACTCCTCAGCCAGTCAGCCAGAGGTACCCCCCCCATGTAGTGGTTGAGGGGGTCTTTATGCATCATATGGGCCACTACAGAAGAATATATCCGCTCCTTTGGTACATCAACCCAAGACAGGATTATTATTGTGATGTACATATATACTTGATGTCTGCAAGGTTGTTCAATAAAGATCTGATGCAGACACTCATCTTGTTTGATTTAATGAAAGATGTTTCCAGTTTATCTCTGGAGCCTCTTCAAGGTATTTTGAGTGCAGTTTTTCCTTCCAATCCTGAACAATTCAACACAGTTCCGTAGCGTAATATCTTCAAAAACTTTTGGAATGGCATTATTTTCCTTTAAACTAGAATAACGCAATCCCAGAAGTCCTTAAGACATTACCACTGGGACATTGTATTAAAACTGTGCAGGTAAAGTAGGAAACTTTTAGAATTGGAGAAAAGTATGCATTAATAGGTGTGGAACTGGTATAATAACCAACTATAGCAGTATGGTCACCAGTTGAATTCGGTTTAGATTAAGTAATCTAACAATTTGAAAATTATTCAAAAATATGAGATTTCAAGTTAATGGGGGCCATACACAGGGGAGAAGTATGTTGCCTCACTCCATGAATGCAGCAGGAGCCATCAGCTTGCTCTAGCCACAAGCTTTAGGACAAGAAGTGGGTGACAAGAGTCACCTTCTGGGTATTGTGCTAGATGTTCATGAACTATGAAGGCAATATCACTGGAATGACTGTCAAATCAGTGATTACTTTGCAAGACTGGATTGGGCCCTATTACTTGCATGGTCCACAAATGCCAACTCCAGCTACACAAGCATGTGACAAGCTACCCAGGAGTTTATCCTACTCACCAGACTGTTTCTGTAAGGGACAATCTCTAGTGGAGGAGGCCAAGGGGATGACCACAAAATTGATGACTTGAGCAAGTCGATATAGATCCTACCGTGAGGCGCTTAGGATGGGAAAGGGGGTTGCATGCTTGCCCAGAGGAACCCACAGGTTTGGCATCATAGGGTGGGTGAAGCAACATGCCCTCCAGTGTATGCCCCTTTTGATTGATTACTAGTCCATAAAACAAGTAAAATTCTCTACATATCAAATTGATTTAAATCATAGATATAATTTCCTATTGCCCTTGTTCTCTGTGACATGAATCTTGAATTAGTTGCAACAAACAATCTAAATACTCAACTTCAACTGAGCCTTCCCTGCTCCTCGGTGCTCTTCAGCCTGGGTGGACGGATATCACTGGGTGGGATACAGCTCCCTAAAGATGATGAACTTGACTCTACCCTGTAACAACACAAACAGGTAAGAACACACTCATACCTAGCAGAACACACCGTAAGAAGAGACACACCTTAATTGTCTCCTCGTATAAGGGGACATTTTGGCACTTGTGTGAAAGAGACACCCCAACAGCTGAGGTGTAACAGGAGGATGCAAATGAAGAATGGTAAGGGTGAGGGAGTAAGAGTAAGCTATAATATATGTATATATGGATACTCTACTTATTGTTTAACTGCACTGTATTAATAAAAGACTTTCATATATTTTTGCGTTTCCTCATAGTCCAAGAAAGGAGGGAACAAATTTAAATATAAAAGCCACCTCTATGCTACCTAGTCAAGGACATCTCACTCTGAAGGTCTCGGTCATAAGCCATGAATGACGGTAGTGGTGGCAGTGGTATTTGTGCCATCCAGAATCAAGTATTTGTCTAGAAATTATGGAAGTAAAGGTAAAGTTTGAATCATACGCTATAGCTACGCATGGCCTCGGTGCTCATCTCCGTCTCTTTGACCCTTGAAACTGTGGTTGGTAAGAAATCATTACTCCGGGACATAAGGCAGGTATGACATCCGGACTTCGAACCAGGCCGCGCGGATTCGTAGCTAGGCATGCTAACCACTACACCACGGAGGAGTCACGAATTCGATATGCCTTTTACCCTCGTCATTGTTCCTGCTTAATATTCACTGGAGGGAACTGTGAAAACAATAATAGTGATGAAAGTGTGAGAAGGAGCAACAGCTTAATAAAACTTTACTTTCACACTTACTATTGACTTATTGGTTTCATGCATTTTCTTCCTTTCTTTTCCTGTTTTCTATTATCATATTCCGGATATTATCCTTTCCTCCACTGCATAGTGATATGAATATTGTACACATGTTTCTTGTATTATATTGCAAATCCCATTCTATATTGCCTGGGGGATGTGATAAGAACAGAAGAACGTAAGAACATAAGGAGTCGGCAAGAGGCCGGTTGGCCTATACAAGGCAGCTCCTGTACACTCAACCACTCAACCCCACCTGATGGCATGCTCCTCCTCCCTTCTCCTTTGTTGTATACTTTTGCAACAATAAACCATCAATTAATCAATTCAATAATCTCAAGACAACTGTTCGTGGAGTGCGTCAAAGACAGCCTCCCAATTAATGTTACATCGTCATGGTTCGAGACGCAAGCCTTCACATCAAGACAACTTCGGCCTCATTCCCCCTACACTTGTACCTTTAATCCCTACACACTACATTGAAGAGACGAAAATACATGACAAGGCCTGTGATCACCTTGCGTTTTCTTATGTTTTCTTTTTCATGTGGAGTTAGAAAAAAGATAACTGACAGTACCTAAATATATAACAAATACAATAATATTTCTATGTATATGATTGTTTTTTGCACTATTCGACACTATACAGCAACGCTACACGATGATTCAACAGGAAAGAAACCCATGCGTGACTCACAACATAGCAGCGACACGGTAAAGGCAGCCAACCCGCTCGTCATTCAGCCAGCCTAGTCATACCCAGTCATCAACCCATCCAGTCATCCAGCAATTAAGTCATCCAGCTGGACATTCTACCAGCCATGAGTCCTTCCTGTCATCCAGCAATTAAGTCATCCAGCTGGACATTCTGCCAGCCATGAGTCCTTCCAGAGTCCTGTGAATAAAGAAAATAAATTAGAAAACACAGTACAGAAAAGACTGACATTGAGTTAAATAGAGAACTTCAACATACCTTCACTTTCAATATGAGGGAACTAGATATGTATAAACAAAATATATGAATCAATCCCTGCCTCTTCGCCCGTATATATCGTCAACTCATAATGTGGTTTGAAACTTTTATCATATTTACATTATAGTAGGATACGTTTAAAAGGAGAGCAGGTTAGGTTAAGTTAGGTTAGGTCTACGTGGCTTCGTTTTACTGTATTGCTGAGAAAAATAATAAAGATAAAAGTAAACGATAGAATAACTCAGTGTAAAGGACGAAGACTTCCCTTATAGTTCAAGATATCCGTTTTTGTTTTTGTTGTCATACGTAAAGTGTAGGATTGGGATTAACTGACTGAATGATTGCTTAGTTAATTGATCCCTAATTAGTAAAGTATCCCTTTAAACACCTTAACGAGGATAACACACCGAGGTCTATCCATAAATACGTAATGAATCCCACACCCTCTTATCACCTGGAGATTAGCAGCAGCAGCAAGCGATTTCGTGGGCCACTCCTCCCCAGACCTTCCAAGTACAGGTGCGTCGCGGTAAGTCAGTCATTATTTTAAGTTCACCGTCACCTTCAATAAACACAGCCACAGTTTACGTCATGGTCATTATATTTTTCTACGTCTGTCTGTTGTCTTTTCGCGTATCATCAGCATCAGCAGCTGTCTCTCTTAACAGTTTTCGTCATATAGATTACTGCTACACAATTTTTCCTCCTCCTCCTCCTCCTCCTCTTCCTTTTCCCCTTTCTCCTTCTCTTTCTCCTTTTCCTCACTCCTATTCCTTTTCCTCTTTCTCCTTTTCTTCCTCCTTTTCCTCCTTCTTCTTCCCTCTCCTCCTCTTCCTCATTCCTATTCCCTCCTCCTCCTCCTCCTCTTCGTTTTCCTTTTTTCCTCCTCTTCCTCCTCCTCTTCCTCTTTCTCTTCCTTTTCCTCATTCCTCTTCCTCCTCCTCCTCCTCTTCAATTTCCCTCTCGATCTCTCCTTCTCTTCCTCCAGCTTTTCCTCATTCCTCTTCCGTGTCGGCGTGTGTTGGCATCAATCTCACACACAACTAATGCCGTGAAGTGTTGAAAGTACCGACGATAACCTTATCAGTGGAAAATATGGATATTCATGACATTACGATAAGATAAAAAAAGTTAATGCCTTGTGCTTCATATCCTCCTCTTGGATGATCCGCGATTAAGCGAATCCGGCAGAACTCAATGGATTTATCAGACCTTTCAGAGGACGTACAAATGGAGCAATACAGCACGAAGGGTCAATGTGATGGAGATGAGCACCGAGACCACGCGCAACTATATCGCATCATCATTACCACAGTTGACGTGTCCTAGTGTTGAATTGTTTTAAGAAAGCCTTACGTTTAGCAAGTGCATTACTTTTTACATGAGCAGCGATTAGCGGGCTTTTTTTTCCAACTCTCTTTTTTGTTGTCCTTTGCTGTAAAGAAAAATAATAATAATAGATTTGTCTCTAGCGGCAACGAAGTAGGAAAGGTTAGACCGTTAGAGGAAGCCCCTGGCGTGATTCACCGCATGCATGCAGATGAATAAGCTGTAAGCGCATGTTCGAAGCGTAAACACTCATTTCCTTTGTCTCCCTGCTTCCAACTCTCACATCAATCATTTTTAAAGGCCAAAAAAAGAGGTTAAATGCCTTCTCATGAGTGTTAAGGTATAGAAGCCTTGCCAAACTACCACCAGGGTCGGAAAACTACCCCTGGAAAAGCCCACGACTCCAGCGAAAGCCTTGTCAAGCGTATGTGTCTGAGCGACGAATTGTCTCATCGCCGGTCGACGTCTTCACCCTTTATCCTTTCGCCCTTTGACTGAGTCCCGTGCAGAGCCGTCTACAATATTATTGGTCAATCCTCTGTCCTAACCCCATAGTACAATGTTATATCGCATCATGCACAACTGATAAGGCAGCTACCCAGTCTGACAAAGTTTTGCAAAATATCCTACTTTAATTTCTCCACTATAGTAACTAATTCCAGCGGTAACACTTAAGTAATAACAAGAGAAACTAGTTAAAATATTCACTTGTTCCGATGATGAGATCCTAAAATAATCACATAGTTCATATAGCTGAATAGACTAGGTATGGTTATGCGTAGTTTGAGGTAAGGAAATCCAACCTGATAAGGAAAACTGGTCCCAGACACGTCACCCACACGTTCTACCTTGGGAAAATTCCGCTATCAGAGTCTGTATCCTCACACGCTTTCTGCTCTCCGAACAAATATTTCCAGAGGCCGAAAAAGGAAAATACTTAGGTTCTCACGAGTGTTTTCACGTTCATGGTGCGGAAGGCTTGTACAACTATCACTAGGCTCATAAAGCTACTCATGAGAATACCTAACATATCTCTACGAAAGCCTTGTCATATATGTATAAATTGCGTACGTCTAAATGTTTGAGAATTTCAGCCCAGGAGAATAACATAAATTGAGCTCTGTATAGTTTTTGTAACATCCGTAAATGTGAGAAGCAAAAAGTATTTACAAAAAAGGAATACGTGCATCTTTACATATATGGTGATATATAAAAACGCTAGGACAGAAAGATACATATTTACAAAGAAAACATCATTCCTCGCAGTCCTATCCTATCAACGCTGCCTCACCATTACGTCTACTTTTCCTGTGCCAGACAATATTAGTCATGCTATCAGTCGCATTATCAAAAATTCTTGATTGTGCGTGGCCTGGCGGTGGGGCTCGTTCACCGTCTAGACCAGCGGGGCAGTGTTTGTGTAGTGTGTCCTTGGGAAGCTGCGGTAACATCAGCGAAGGCCTTCATCTGAATATTACGTAACCGCAATGAATGAATAACTTGCTGCTGCTGCTGCTGCTCTCTCTCTCTCTCTCTCTCTCTCTCTCTCTCTCTCTCTCTCTCTCTCTCTCTCTCTCTCTCTCTCTCTCTCTCTCTCTCAATGGCGACCCTTTCAAAATCCCTCTAAAAGATATTTACGCATATTAACTGTGTGAGTGTGTGTGTGTGAGAGAGAGAGAGAGAGAGAGAGAGAGAGAGAGAGAGAGAAACAAATTTTTCACATATCCATGACAGTCTACGTACAGATCCAATTAATCTTCCAAACACAAATCTATAAAAAAAAACCTCGAATTATTCGGCTGATATCACGTCCTAAAGAGATGGAGGATATCCTCTTGTCTTAGTCAGACCAAACAAGTTCCTCCTAACATTTCGCCTTGTCACCAGGAAGTGGATAAAGGGAACACCTGCCAAACTCCGGGCGTCTTTATCTTGCTTCCTACTTCACGAAATATACTCATCTATTGCCATTTATGTCTAATTACTGTATAGCCTTCAAACCTCTTGGGAAATACAAAATCCATCTCGACCGATAAATATGTATCCTATAGAGCAGTGGTTCCCAAAGTTTAATTCCTGGTACGTTGTGAGACAAATGATTTTATCCTTCGCCTCCTCGCTGTCGGTTCGGCGGACGAGTATATAATACGCGAATGCTCCATTGCTCCTCGTATGACGTACCGCGTATTGTATGTGTACGCATGAGTACTTTATTACAACGCTACTTTTGTTAGTGTGTGTTTAGGAGAACCTTCACGCGGTTCTACTGAAATAAGTGAACCACATTACTGAAAAATCTAAATTTGACCTAACTGTGATACACAAAACCGGGCTTTACATTTATATAGTATGATGTAATTATAGCTTTTTCCAAGACTCTTTTGCGACCCTTAGAAACACTCGATCTTGTGACCCTCATTTGAGTCACGACCGTGGGATTGGGAACTGTACTGGTGACTACTACTGGTACAGAGTGACAAAGGAGACAAAAAATACCATAGCTCCGGGCGAGAGTTGACCTTCTTTGCTGATCTGTATCGCTTCGTGTGTCCTCCTGCTCCACCTCCTTTTGATTCTTCCGCTTATTCACACACCTTGCCGTTACACTATATATATCTTCCCATGCACTATATATTTATACTTCACAGTGCACACTTATATATACGCTCACCCTAAGCTGATGTGTCCTTTTGTTTTCACTCCACTTTCATTGTAGCTACAGTTTTTTTTCCCCCAACAATACGCCAAGAACATTTTTGTAAGGGATTAACTTCACTGCTTCCTCCTTACAGCCATATTATAGTCGTAACACGGTACTTATTCCTCCGTCACCCCTGACTTTGCTTTGCTATGTCCTTTTGCTAGTTTCCACTATTACACTTTTCTTTTCACTCCACTTTCATTGTACAGTTCTTTTTTCCCAATAACACGCCAGTATTTATTTTGTGTAGGGTATTGAACACAGTAATAAAGTATGTAGGTGTGTCAATCATTCATATACAGGAAAGGGCAGCAAATACAATGACTATAATATTATATAGTAGCTCAAGAATCAATTTTTAGAAGCCATATCGTCACCTTCGTAAAGAAACTGCCTAGCTCATTATTTTCTACTTTACAGGAAATCAGAAAACGAACTGTCAGATATAACTTCAGTGCTTCCTCCTTACAGCCATATATTATAGTCGTAACACGGTACTTAATTCTTCCCCGTCACAAGACACAGAGGCAGGCGGTGACGTCACGCCCCGTTCCCTCGGCTGATATTTTGTAAACAAACTCCACCTCCTGCCACCCTCTGCCCTTATCGCCTGCCCTGGACGCCCGAGGACGCTCTCCACGGTGTACTATGGCCACGGGGAAGGTATGTGGCCTCACTAAACAGTGGGAGTAATGGCGGGAGGGAAGTAAAGTGTATGGGTGGAGAAATGGGAGCACTTGTGAGCCCCGAGGCGGAACAAAGGGTGCTGCCATGCCCCTCCCCGCCCCCTCCTTGAAACTGAAATTAGGGCATTAGGAATCATTTAATTTCTAGGGGAGTCGCAGAGGGCCACTCTCGGGTGTCATGATATGCGGGGGTTGTGCGGGGGATTCAAGGGGCCAGGACAGGATTAGGATGAGGAAAGGTATTGGGATATGGTAAAGGGCCAGCAGGGCCCATACTTTTAAAGAAGTTTGGCGTGTGACTTATATCTCGTCTCAGAGGTGGGTTTTCACCATAGCTGGGGCTCCAGCCAACAATGGCAAGATCAGTTATCTCATATGAAAATTAATGGGCAAGAATACCTTAAAATGGTGAGAGTATTGAATAGAAGTACATCATATCCATTATAATAGGGTTTTGGAAGACTATTGTGAGCGTATGAATGTAAAACGATTTTGATGAGGCACGCTGTCTGTCTGGCAACACCCGGCAATGTTTACATTTGAAGGTTGAACCTCAGACGAGACCCAGGATTTATGCCTGCCCGTGACCAACTTTAGCTACTCGCGCCGCGTCTCAGATTCCACAGGGCTGGTTTGGGCTCTTAAGACGAGCCTGAGACGAGGTGTTAGCTTTATAAGTATGGGCCCAGGATTAGGGAGATAATGATTGATGATCCTATTCCTAAATGTGTCAAGAGTGGGACTATTAACTACATGAGATGGGAGATGATTCCACTCTTGGATGCTGTGGAGAAGGAATGAATATTTGAATATACTAGTGTTAGTCTGGTAACTTGTATGTTTCTTTTGACCTCTTTTCGATACAGCTCAGTGGTAATATTCCTGTGTGTGTGTGTGTTTGATGCTCCCTGTTGGACCTGATCTACTCTTAAATTGTCTAATATCTTTCATGATCGCAGTTTTCTTGCTTTCCAATGGTTTGTTTTATTTATGTGCTGATATCTCGTTTCTTATATAACAATGGCTTTTCTGTTGCCATATATGTTTTTTTATCAACCTTCAAACTTCCTGGAAAATCATACGAAAGAGAGTAGAAAACAAAACAAATGTGTGTGAACCCATGCGGCCACTGGCAGTGCAGTTGCCCACAGCGTCCCACGGCAGCCAAATACTGCAGCTCACCATGGCTAAAATCCAATAGGATTATTCATGTGTTTACCTTTGAGGGTCTTCATTAGGGCTACACCGATAAGCAGTTTGGCCAATTACCGATTACCGACTAATTGGTAACCAATAATCGGCCGATACTGATTAATCGGCCGATTACTTTGAAATTGTAAATATGATTAATCTGCATTAATTACTTGACACTGGTACCACAAAGTTAAAGACATACCGTAACCCTCATGTTTACAACTTTGTTTACTGCCCAACTGTCATCTCCTGTATGGAGAGCAAATACCTCTAGTAATTTGTTACTTATAATTTAGCCTTGCTTTGTGGAAACATCCTGGTTTTAATATGTTAGAATTTGCCAGTTTTCTTGTTCTTGTGGTGATCCCAGATGCTACTAGAAATGGTAGTGCACAGAAAGTTTATCAATCTTTCAAGTTTTCTACTAATTTACAGTCTGTTACACTGTGTTTGTTTACTTCTAAATTAAAAACATGCATGTTTTTTTTTATTAGTACAAAATATACAGTATGATTACTGCATATTAATATGAAATAATAACTTTATGTAGCTACAGTGACGAAAAAGTTGAATAATGTCCCTCAATTAGGTAAAACTGAAAATGGTATAACCGTACCGTATGAAGTCTGTATCTGAACGTGTCCAATACCAGTACGGTGAGACTCGGTGAGAGTCCATGAGACCCACGCCACAGGCTATCATTTGGCTGTCAGTCAGTCAGTGTGTCTCAGTGAGCATTTTGCCAATGTTATGTAAGCTGGTGACGTTCCACTTATTGTTTCTAAAAATTCATCTTGTGGGGACGATCTAGTGATTAGTGACATAATAATGCGATACGGACTTAACACTTGCAGGATGGGTAAACAGAAAAACTCTTACAGCGGTGGAAGGTGTTCCAGTGAGAAGTGGAAGACAGATCTAAGGCTAAATCACAGTGGCTTCACATAAGAGAAGAAAATTTACTAATCAGCCCCGATTAATTGGCCAAAAGGCCGATTACCAATTAATCGGCAAAGTGGCTGATTAGGCCGATTACCTATTACTTACCGATTAATCGGAGCAACCCTAGTCTTCATCCCCCTCGACCTCCCATTAGATCACTAAAAGACAGGTGAATATATACATAACATCCTAACAGGGAACCTTTGCCACCCTCATCCCCCCTGTGTTTCTACCTTTTGTTGCATTGGACTACTCAGCCTCCTGCAGCCGAATGGGCTCACACACACCTTTCATTGTTATTTCACCTTCTTTTGATCTTAACATTATGGTTCTAACCTATGGTTTTCCGAGAAGTTTAAAGGTTAGTAGAAGACACATATAACAACAGAAGAGTACTATGTTAGGTAGGAAGATAGATGTTGGTGAGTTACTATAACCAATCTTAGTCCTTTTGCTCTCTTTCTAAATACACGTATATTCCAAAATCTTGGGGCAGTACTTAGAATGCCTACCCACGAAGCTGGGGTCCTGGGTTCAAAGCCCACCCTGGGCAGACAGCAGGCAGCCCACCCAGTTGTTCATCCTCCCTGTTGGCCAGGTCAATAAATGGGTACCTGGGTAAACTTGGGGAGGGTTAACTGTGATACGATAACCTGAATGTTGCATTGGCCTTGTATCCCGGGATAATGGGCTCTCACCCACATTAGACCCAAGGTCAAATGAGACAAAGATGATCACCAAGGCCACGTGCAGGTATAGCACTTGGCCCCAACTTTTCTATACCAACACTTTTATGTACGATTCATCTACACCGTGTCTCTTATTAAAAGGAAAGAGCATAAAATTCAATCTTGAAAAAAATTTTTACTCCTGCAATAATTACCCTGATTTCTCAGTGCAACACAGTTTAAAATCTGCCTCCAGCTTAATACCTAGCTAAAACCTCGAGTTCACGATGTTTTATTAAGTTTTTGTTGAACCATTACCTGCATGAACCATCAGACTCATGAGTACCTTATATAACACTTCACATCCCTACTCTCTTACAGATTAACAAAGGATAACAGCAACAGAACTTCCCCAATACACTGTGATGTCGCTGACTGGGCATCGCTCTCCCCTGGGTACGTATTACTGTGATGTCTTAATTTTTGTGTGCACCACATTGGCCCATATGATAAAGCCAGCTGTATTTAAAGCTATGTATCTGTACAATGTGTATAAAACTCTACGAAGCTGCCTATTAATTTAGCTAAGACAAGTTACAAATTTAGGATGGGCTTACAAGGTGCCAATAAGACTGAAATAATAATTCACTGGCCAACAACAAATTTATCGTCTAAAGATTTTTTTAGCTAATTTAGGACAACTTTGATGTGCTGAATCCAAAAATCACATTGGTTTTGCTCACTTAGGTCAACTTTTTTTTAGCTATCGCCACATGATGTTTTTTACGTTATTCTTTACACGTACGGGTATTTTTTATTTACACGAGGCCAATTTCTTTCTTATTTCTTTAAATAAACAAATTCTGAAGAGTTTACATGTGCCAATTTTTGACTAACTGGTATTTTTTTTACTTTGTTGGGTCAGCAGTCTGGGTTCACCAAGTACCCGTGCTTTCTGTGCATGTGGGATAGTAGGGACAAAGCTCAGCATTACACGAAGAAGGACTGGTCTGTACAGGAGAAATTGGTGCCTTGCAGAGCAAGGAACATCATAAACAACCCTCTGGTGGACAGAGACAGGATACTTTTCCCACCGCTGCACATCAAGCTCGGCTTGATCAAACATTTCACCAAAGCTCTGGACAAGGATGCTGGCTGCTTCATTTACTTGTGCCACGCTTTTCCAGGATTGACCATGGAGAAGTTGAAAGCTGGTATCTTTGACGGTCCTCAGCTCATCAGAGATCTAGAGTTTGAAAACTCAATGAACGAAGTGGAAGTGGAAGCGTGGAAGGCTTTTGTTCTTGTCGTAAAGAAATTTATGGCAACAAGAAGGCCAGGAACTACGCAGAACTTGTCACCAATATGCTGACTGCTTTCAGAAACCTCGAATGTAACATGAGCATCAAAATGCATTACTTATTCTTACGTATGGATCGGTTTCCTGAGAATCTGGGATCAATGAGCGACGAGCAGGGGGAGAGATTCCATCAGGACATGATAGAGATGGAGACCGGGTATCAAGGATGCTGGGATGCAGTCATGATGGCTGATTACTGTTGGACTCTGAAGAGAGACGTACCTACCGCTGAGCATTCTAGGAGTTCGAAGAAACGGAAGTCCATGCCCTGAATTTTGAACAATGATGACCTAATATCCAATTTACATGTACTTACCTTTATCAATGTCTACTATTCAATGTACACATCAATTTTTGTAATATTTAGTTAATGAATTGTCTTAGAAAACAATTTTTTTATCTTAAAAACCTATTTCAGATGAGAATTATTAACAAAAATCAACCGAAAATGTCACAAAAATGTACGTAATCGATTTAGTTATAAGATTGGATTTTTTTAAAAATCGACTTAAAAAACCTGACCTGATCGAGAGAAACGGGTGTCATTTTCGGATTCAACAGTGCAAATCTATCCTATATCAGTGGAAAAACTTAGATAACTTACAATTTTTTTTTTTTTGTAACCCAGTGAATATAATTTAGTTTGGTAAATATCATGAAACAAATAAATGAGGTGCTGAGTGACAAAACACCTAATTTTCATTCTGCCTCTGAGACCTTCAAGTACTAGTTAATGAAGTGTAAATCCAGTAGTATTTACACTTCATATTTTAAAAACAAATTTGGTAAAGAAAATTGAGGAAGTTGGTAAGGATATCACCATTTTCAGATCTGGCAACCCTGTACTATGCCTTTTTGCAAGCAATTCAACCAGTCGCTCTCAGACTTTGAAAAGCTGCTGTCTATTGTTTTTAATGGGCCAACCACCTTTCTCTTGCTGTCATGGCCATATCCATTGAGATATTTTTATGAAAATTTTATCATGTTAAAAAATACTTGGGCATCATACTGATTTTAGCAATTTCAGTATTTCTAATCATGGCTTAACTTCAGGGGAGTGTTAGGTAATGCCCTCCATCACCTTCAAGGACCCAATTAACAATGGGAGGTAGAGGTTCGATTACTATACCTTGCCTTTAAGATGATTCCGAAATTTAATCTTATTTTAGCTTCAAGGATTGTCTTATACACCAGCAAAAATTATGCTATAAAAAAGTTGACTATACGTTTACCTGGAGTCTTTGAAGTCCTGAAGAACTGCAGCCTCAGCTCCATCTTAATGCCCAGGCCTGCTTGAACTGGACATTCTGCCAAAAGAAAAAGCTTATTTAATGCCAAGTTGTTGCCACAATAAGATGAGCATTACATTTTGCATTTTGGTGAAACCTCATGGTTATTTATCACAGTAGAGATTTCTTATCCCAGAGATGAGGATTAAGAATATCCACATTCCACTTTGATGACAGACAACTGAAAGGGATGTGGCTTTGACGGTGCATTGCAAGAGGCTGAAATTAGGGAATGATTGTCTTTTTTTTCTTTTACTCTTCCTACATGCCCTATTATTTTATCACCCCATAAAGAAGAAGGGAAGACTAATGATAATAATTTGGAGGGGTTAATTAACTGATAATGGGTAAGTAATATTTTATTTCTCCATAACTGAGGTGAAAAGGATGATGTTAGAATTCTAATTTACAATAAAGGGAAAAAGAAGTTACCTACAGTTCTGCTTTAGTATCCCAGACTGTCACCACCGACTCTTCATCGCTAATTTTCCATTTTTTGTCAGTGGGAGGGCTGGGCAGCATGAGCACAGTGAGCCCGGACATCTGGCTGGCCAACCACCTGCCAGGGATGCAGATCAATGGACGCATGTCAGCTGTTCGCCGTTTCTTCTGCTTGTTTGTGACGTTTGACTTTCTCTTCACTGGCCTGTTTTGGGCCATCTGTGTGCTAGTGAGTTGACATGATATGCATCTTATTTGAAAAGTGCCATATTCTTGAAATTTTCATGTACCATCTTCACTTTATGTATACTTACTTTAGTTCATCAGGATTCCAAAAGACATTTGTTTGAAATTTCCCTCAGATAAAAAACGAGGGGGCGTACAGTGCATTAATTGAGGAAATCATCCACTACAATGTACGCTACTCCATATTTGATATAGTGGTAAGTCTTCTCTGTGTGTGTGCTTGTTTGTTTATACTTTTCCTGTATATGTGTCGGCCAATGCGTGATGATTTAGTAAGCAAGCACAGAATTGTCTGATCCATATAATTTTTCTGTCCTTTTAATGCAGATGGTCGCTGGTGTGCGATTCACCCTGCTGTTGCTTATGTACGCTCTACTACACATTAACCATTGGTGGATGGTGGCAGTAAGTCCACTTTATATTAATCTTTATCATGCCAAAAATGTTTATTGATTTATCATTGCTGAATCTTATCCTTGATAGTATTTTGGTCCTATAAAATATGTTGCTTTTCAGCATAACACTGAGGATAAATGTTAATGTTATCCACTGTTTCAGATAACCACTGCGGGAAGCTGTGCATTCCTTATTTTTAAAGGTCTAATGTATGAGGTAAGGTATACAACCTAAAATGCTGTGTAGATAATTGTTTAAATGAAATAAACACTATCATAGGGCTTACAAAATGCCTAGTGTAAGTTATAAATATAGTAAGCATTGTCAGTTTCCACATATGTGTATAATGACTGTAAGGTCTTGATTAAGGAAAGAAACTGTAATGGTTCAGTACATGATTAAGCTCAAGAACTTTAAGTTCAAGTGTCTAAGTGATATTACTGAAGAGAGAGCAATGAACTCTCACTCGAAAGCCAGCACACACCACAGTGCTTTGATGGCCGAGGCACGCAGTCTGTGTCAGTGATTGCTTTGTTAGGCCAAGTTCAAGTTGTGTGAATGTGTGGAGAGACCCACTGTATTGAGTACTCTATTTACTTATGACTTTGAATGATTTTTTTCTATTTGTTTACTTAGGATTTCATAAGTCTTCCTAATCCCCCATTGCTGATAGAAATTTAATTAATAATGATGAAGTACAATATATAGATAATTTAGATAAAATTTAAGAGAAACTTTTATACAAGTATCACTTTCCTTTGCAGTGGCAAGGGAATGACAAATCAAGTTACCCGTTTGAGGTGACGCTGCTATTGTTATCCTTCTTCATCTCTTGGATCGAGGCTTGGTTTGTGGACTTTCGGGTGTTGCCTCAGGAAAACAGAGCCAAGAGTGTGCTTGAAGGTAAGGGTACAAGGAGGCTCTGAGTCATGAAGTCTTGTACTCCTACACTGACTCCCAGAGAACAGGTATAATGAAAGCACAGTAACAAGCCTGCAATATTCCCTTCCCTGTTCCAGCGGCCACCAGTAGTGAGCAGTATGAGAATGACCCGCTGCTGCCTGGTCTGGAGAGGGTGCGGGACTACCTTAGCACATACTCAGAGACCGTGGGAGACTTCTACTCGCCCATGGAGTCTCCTCTGGGTAAATATAAGACCCTGCTCATCATGTTTACTGAGGCTTTCATGTATATGCATAAAGATACTTTCTTATTGTGGGTACTATAGGCTTTGTGGTGCTTTACAGGTTCTGAGGATGAGGAAGAGTATGGAGGCTTCACAGGGAATAGAAAACTGTCCCCACAAGTAAGTCTGTTGCTCTGTTTATGGTTAAGAAGCTGCTTGTGACTATCAAACTATCTAAACTCTTGAAAAAACAGATTTCTTCATGATTAAAATAAACAACGAAAGTTATGATCTACACATCAACATAATTGTAAGCCTCTAATGCAGAATTTATGATATTTACGGGGACACTTGTACTTCTTCCAGGAGAGAGAGTTACAGATTTGTGGGGTTGAGGCGCTACACAAAGCCTGGGAAATGCTGCACTCGCCAGGCTGGAAGGTGGAGAAGGAAAGCGCCCACGGGGACACCATCTACACCAGGCTGGGCCCAAGAGGAAATAAAATATACAAGTTGACAGTAAGATCATAGCCTGTTATGATTCGTATGATCATAGCCTATTATGATATGAACAAATCCACTCAATATTTACACTGTAACTTATTTACTATCCAAAGGTTTGTTTTTCAGGGTGTTATTGACACTGATGCCAACACACTGTTCAACGAATTTGTTCACAACTTTGAAAATATGTCCACCTGGAACAAGGCCATCAACATGGGGAGAAAAGTCCAGGTAATATCCCGAGCTTAGTATTACATGAAGTGGGAAACCAAGCTTCTCTTGTTGCCCTTGTAACTAAGTTGAACTCCACCCCCAGAGTGTGGACAGCAGCACTGATGTGGTGTACCAGCTGGCGACGGAGGGGCCAGGAGGGGTGGTCACGGCGAGGGACTTTGTCACCGTGCGCCATTGGAAAAAGATTGACAATTGCTGGGTTTCTGCCATCAAGTCAGTCATCCACAAGGATGAGCCACCACAGAAGAGTGCTGTCAGGTGGGTATTGAAGGCTGGGCACTACTGTAGTCTGATTTTCAACCAGCCGTTCATACAGGGGAACATCACTATGAGTTATGTTTCTGAGGAACAGTTCACCAAACAAAATATTGTATTGCGATCCATTATATCGTGTTAAATGGACTTGGTTCCCCCCAATCTTTTCCTCATCTTCCTGTATAACTCTTCAATCAGTCCTCCAATCAATCAATCAATCTAGGCATACGCCAGAGGGTGCGTCGCCTCACCCACCCTGCAGTGCCAATCCATATAATATCCATATAAGCTGCCTTACTAATTAGACTTTCTATACGACAAAGTGAGGTCATTCATTGTTGATTTATACCATAAGGTGCTGGCTATCATGTGCTTGATGATACCCCAAACTTAACCTAATCTAACCTAACAAAACCTCAAACAGTTACTATAGGTCTTGACTCAGAAAATTCATATATGCTTTGTTACTAATGAGACTTTCTGTAAAACAAAGTGAGGTCACTCTTTGTTGATTTATACCATAAGGTGCTGCCTATCATGTGTTTGAGGATACCTTAAACTTAACCTAACAAAACCCCAAACAGTTACTATGGGTCTTGAAACGGAAAATTTATATATTCCACCTTACTAATGAGACTTTTCATAGAACAAAACGAGGTCAGTATTTGTTGATTTATACCATAAGGTGCTGGCTATCATGTGTTTGAAGGTACCCTAAACTTAACCTAACAAAACCCCAAGCAGTTTCACTGGGTCTTGACTCAGAAAATTCATATATGCTTCCTTACTAATGAGACTTTCTATACAACAAAGTGAGGTCATTTCTTTATTGATTTATACCATAAGGTGGTGGCTATCATGTGTTTGAAGATAACCTAAACTTACCTAACCTAACAAAATCCCAAAATTACTATAGGTCTAGAATCAGAAAGTTCATATATGCTTCCTTAATAATAAGACTTTGTATACAACAAAGTGAGGCCATTCTTTGTTAATTTATACCATAAAGTGCTGGCTATCATGTGTTTGAAGATACCCTAAACTTAACCTTACCTAACAAAATCACAAAAGTTATCATATAAAGTACTCGTCAGTTGAAGTGTCGCACTTGGCCCCATGACACTTCTTATGGCGGGATTTCGAATGAAGTGTAAATTGGAGGGAGAAATTGGCTACATGGTAACCTTCCTCATGCTCTCCTTAATCTACCAAGCAGGGAAAACAATGACTCAGTGCTGCATTAGCTCTTACCAGAGGAGGCAGCGTTGCACCTTCCATCCTGTTGGGAACTGTAGATTTTCTTGCATGCTGCAGCATTCTGCCACATTTTTTAGTGTGCATTATGCCGAAGCCTCGCACTAGCCATGATGACATCGTGAGAGTGATAGAGGGCCGTATTACAAGTCAAACCCGAGAAGTTTGGGGTCTCTACAAAGGTCAGTTTAGGGACCGTACTTCAAGTCCAATCCGATAAGTTTGGGGTCCTTACAAAGGTCAGTTTAGGGAACGTACTACAAGTCCAATCCGAGAAGTTTGGGGTCCTTACAGAGTTCGGGATGAATAACTCTGCAGGGACCCGAAACTTCTGGGATTGGACATGTACGGCCCCTTAACCGACCTTTGTAGGGACCCGAAACTTCTCAGGTTTGACTTGTAATACGGCCCAGAGTGTCACAGATTAGGCCTAAAAACCCAAGAAATTGTCCAGCAAACTGGCTTAAATCATCGCTCTGTTCAGCGTCTTGTGGCAAAATTCAAGGCATGCAGCTGCCAGGAAATGCCGTTCCACTGCCATGGAGGAGAAGCTCACTCTGTGGTCCCTCCCCGAAATCTCTGTATTATAGAGGCAAGTGGAAGCCAATCCTACCTTAACAGCAAAGCAAATTAAAGAAAATAACCCTATGCTTCTCGATAATGCCTCTGTTCGCACCATCCAACACCACCTCCACGATGACCTGGGTTACAAAAAAGTCACAGCATGTAGGAAGCCCCTCATGACGACTCAACAAAGGGAGAAACGGCTAAGTTTTTCTGCCACAAAATATGGAGACTGGACCTCGGAGCAGTGGCGAAAGGTGTTGTGGACAGATGAAGCGATGTTTACAGTGACTGACAGCAACCCGAAGAAAGTATGGCGCGGTCAAGGTGCAGACCCTTACAGCGACAAGCTCCTTGCTCGCACTGTAAAGTACCCTGCGTATATCATGGTGTTGGGCTCGCTGGGGTATGGTGGTCTTGGTGAGCTTGTCACTCTCCTCAGGAATGAAGTGGTAAATGCTGATGCTTACTACACCATCCTGAATGACCATTTGGAGGCTGCATTTGAGAAGAGTGCAACCAGCATTTTGCAGCAAGATGGTGCCCCTTGCCTTATAACAGAGGGCGGGCGGCGTGTTCAGGAGGGTTGGGTTCAATCCCGCCGTGGTTCCCCGCCTGCCATTTTTCAGCCGCCAGGCCGCCGCCAAACCCCCCGACTGACCAGAAGTCCAGAAGACCACCCCTGCTCTACCAGGCTCTAAGGACTCGGATTGGGGATGAGAGGAGCTTGGATCCAATGCAAGATAAGATGGCGCCACTATAAACACTTGCCCTGCGCCAGAACAGGCTGGGCCGACCATCAGACCCTAAGGAAGAAGCTCCCTTGAGACCATCAGATCCACACTGGGAGAAGAATACCGCCGTAGGAGGGCTGCAAAAAAAAAAAAAAAAAAAAAAAAAAAACTGGCTTCGTGACTGCCAAGTAAAGTTTATAGAAGAGTGGCCAGGTAACTCTCCAGACCTTTCTCCTATTGAGAATGTGTGGGGGATCATAAAAGGTCAGCTTCAGGGGGTTGATGCCTCCATGGTACAGAAGTTGGAAGTGGCAGTCCAGGAGGCCTGGGCATCCATCAGCAGCGACCTGCTGAAGAAGCTCTGTGATTCCATGGCCCAGCGCCGTCAGGAGGTCAAGAAAAGGAAGGGAAGAGTCATCTCTAAGTAGAGGAGTTGTTCATAAGTATCCATGCACATTTTCACATTAGTTAAGCAATTTTTTGTGCATTTAAATGAAAGAGATCCACATTTTTACTAGTGCCAAGGAGGGGGTGACACTTCAACTGATGTGTACTATATATGTCTTGACTCAGAAAAATCACATATGCTTCCTTACGATATGAACGAGGTTATTCTTTATTACTTTGTGCCATGAGCTATTGCCTATTATGTGTTTGAATACGTTTTTTATGATTTCAGAGGAGAAAATGGACCTTCCTGCTGGGTGTTTGAACCAGCTGAGAATGCACCGAGGAAATGTGCCTTCCAGTGGCTGCTGGACACAGACCTCAAGGGCTGGATACCCCAGTATGTCCTGGACCAGGCACTCACCTATGCCATGACAGACTTCATGACCTGCCTCAGATCCCATGCGCCCACCCTCAAGAGCTCTCAGAGGCGAGGACACAGATAACTTGTCTTCTCTCAGTGAGTTGAAGACAAAAACACATTTCAATATACAAAAGGAAAAGTGCTGGTAGTACAGCATGTCCTTTCCTATTTGTAACCCAGTCATTGGGGGTTGACAGGGCCATTTAGGTTTCGTCCTGTCATCTACATGCAGAAAAGTATTCTTCACAATGTCCCGTCTGTGAATCATGTCATTTAGTGTATAAAATAACCAAAAGTATTGGGTCTTCCTAGGACTTAAAATTGATCTTATAGAAAAGTGCTGCTCACTCCTTACACATTCAGGCAAGGTCTTGAACGTAATTTTTTTTTTTTCTTTTTCTTTTCAGTCATAAAGGTAAAACAAGGTTGACAGGGACATGGTTACTGTACATCTATATTACTTCCTTTGTCCAGAACATACATGAGTAAATATTCCTTCATGAAAGTCTCGAGAGGTTCCTGTGTGAAAAGGTTCCCCAGTAATATTCCCGTCATATAAACGTGGACACGGTCTTGGTATCTACATATCTTTCATGTTCTTTCCCTCTCTTCCTTGATTCATTCTTTTCAAGTCTCTCAAGCCCATCTGTCCTACACTTCTGAAAGACTCATTCCATCTGGGATGTACTTTATCAACTTTTTTCCATCTAACACCACAGTGTAGTGGTTAGCGCACTTATCACCAAATCTGCAGGCCCGGGCTCAATCCCGGCCTGTGGCAGTCGGCACACAACTCACCCAGCTGTTCATCCTCCTTTTTGGTCTGGTTAATAAATGGGTGCTTAGGGACACCTGGGAAGTAAACTGCGGTAACACTTGTCCCGTATCCCGGAGTAGTGGGTTCTTATACACCACTGGCTCAAGGGACAATGAAACAGATGAGCATCGAGGCCACTAAATTTTTTTTCATCAGTGTTTTTTTTCTGATTGTTCCCCTGTCACTGTCATCAAAGCATATCAAGCATCATCAATTTACCTTCATCAAATAGTTCATATCATTTCATCTCATTGTTATCTTCTGCAACAGTATGTGAGTGTCAGTGTTGATGTCCTTGTTCTAAGGGTTAAGTTGTTAGTGTTTCCTTAACACTTTGACTTTAAGAAAGGCTTTTGTTATCATACATTATTCTTTCCAGTGAATTTTTCTGCATGGCTGTGATATGAATATTATTGCCTTACTCATAAATACTAAGGAGCAACGTTTCTGAAAGTGCTTGTAAACCATTTGTTATTTTTTCATTGCATTACATTTTTATGAAGTCCATGCCTAACTAGTCTGGGTCGTGTGTTAAATCTGATCATCATGTCATTACTTGTTTCCCTCCAAAGTTGTTACAACTGTTTGAACCATTCACAAAACATCCAGGAAGCTGTGAGGAAGAGAGATTTACCATCCTGTGCTTGCTCGAGAGAACTAAAACTGGAAACTCATGAATATGTTAAATCCTATTCATGCTTTATTTATCATCTCAGTAAAAGTCCACTAATGTGAATAGTAACGGATGCAAATCTGTTATGAGTTGAGATTTTTAAAACCGTATGATGCTACCTGAAATCACTGTTAACCCTTTCCATCCATGACGCAGATGTCGGCGTCACAGTATGGAAAGGGTCAAGAGGAAATGGAAGAGGATTAATCCTCTTCTAAACCTCCTCAAAATTCCTCTTAATCCTCTTCCATTTCCTCTTAAGAGGTTTAGAAGAGGATTAAGAGGAAATGAAAGAGGTTTAGAAGAGGACTAACCCTTTCCATTCAGTGACACCGTCAGACGCCGATGTCAGGGTCGCTGGAGTGAAGGAGTTAATGCATACATATGTCCTGAATAATACTAAACAGCAATGCGTAGAGGTATTTTACTTATCTCAGGTGAACAGAATTACTTTTCACGTGATTTAATTGCCGTGTACTGCACTGTATCCAACCCCTGACTCTTAACACATTGCAGTTACTTTGATTTTGGGGGGGGGTTATTCCATGATGAGTGTTACCTTCTATCTCTCCTCAGTACTCTTGTTGCCTGGGCCTGTTGTTTTGGGCTCCGGAGTTTCCAAGAGTTACGGAACAAGGGAATTCTTTGTAAAATGTACATAATCACAGAGCTCATGCTGCTGTGCTGTTCCTGAGGACGAGAGGCTGTCTGACTGGATGCCACAGTCAAAACAAAATAATTGATAATCATCTTGCAACAATGTTTTATAATGATTGTGTATTTGTATTTATTGATTCCTGCCGTCCAGAATTTGGAATACTCATTTCTGCATTATTTTTTTCCTGCACTCCAGAGTTCTGTCAATCAAGAATTTGGACTGAATTAGCATATTATGACCATAAGAATTGAGATTAATAGACTTTTACTCTATTATTACTATCATTATTATTATTAATATTATTATTATAACAAAGTTCTCATAGTGCTTCTACAATCCCTGTAAGCCAAGTTACCCGCATTATACCAACTTCTTATGCATTTGCTATTAAATTTCATGCAAGTTTGTTTATATAATTTTTTCCCATGACTGCCTGTCCTTTAGGGGGCATCATGATAAAGACTGCTGGAGGTTACTCATTTCACTTGTTACAAAGTTACCACAATTGATTAAATAAATCCATAACACAATGTATTCCTGTAGCTGATCCATGACTCTTAACAGTTGTCACCATCACAGCAAACATTTACTCAGTGCACTGTACATGAAGGGAGGGGAGTGGAGGCTATATTGGCCTCAGTAAATGAGAAAAAAACATTCAGGTAAGACTAAGATTGCCCACTGAAGTGGGCCCACGGCTGTTATTAACTGTTCTGGTCAAGAACTTATTGCGGTTCAGTAAGTCATAAAATTACTCATAATTTTTGCAAACTGATGATGCATCAGCTAAACAAAATAATAACATTATGTAATGTAAGTTCTTTTGGGTAAAATTATATTTATATAGTCATATATTGTACAATAATTACTCATTTATGATATGCAGACATTGTGACTGCTTGATGGTGCAGTGGAACCTAAATATTTCAAGCAATAGTGATGTTTTAGCAGTAAAATTCATGTTGAAAAATAGGTATGGGAAGGATTAGTATGAGCAAGAAATCTCATGCAAGTATTTGGGAGCAAAGAACAGGAGATCTGGTTTACTTTGACGTCTTCATGGATGAATTTTGCATGTCTTGGATAAAGCCTTTGTGGAAAAAAATATCAGGTTCCACTGCTCTCTGACAGAACTTGTGGTACACAAGCCTTGTTCATGCAGACTTGTTTGTTAGTTGTAGCTGGTAGTTCCTTTGAATGACACTTAAATGGAATTTTCATTTTAAGACACTTTCAGTCAGATCTCTTGACATTTTTATCAAGTCACTGATGTGTTTCTAGATTATTTTTAGGTATTCCTAGAGGTCAACTGAGACAAAATAAATATTACTAGAATTATTGGTGCTTATGGAAGGTTGTATGAAGTGTGATATTTGCATACACACCAGCTCACTTACCATACATAGAACCAAGTGTGTTGTGAAACCCTTGCATGTACCGGTATATCAGGGCCTTCCTTTTGTGTTATTCTCACCATTCAGCTTTTTATGAGTGTTTTTTGCATTATTTGATGTGTGTTTATTTTTAACCATCGTCAGTCAGGGCATGGGACTTCAAAACTGAGGAACACTGGTGCACATGAAACACCACTTTATGAATTACTCAAGTGACACTTAAAAGAGACAAAGTGACATGAGAATTGCAACTTTTCATGAGTCATATCTTGGTCTACAGTGAGTGGAAGGACAAAGATATTGGGTGATTTGGTGAACAAGTTTGTGTGCATGGGATGCAAGTAGAATAAATGAGTATGAAATTAAAATGTGAAAGATTTGTTGTGAAACAAAGGTACTGCATGATTCTATGCCTTATTAGTTTCTGAAGCAACTGCCTACATATTGACATAGTTGCACAGGTTGTGGATTTAAATCATTAGTGTCAGTGCAAAGCTCGAGTGGCTGAGGCTGTTGTGTAAACTATCCCTGAGCAATGTTTTCCACACGACTTCTGGTCCTTGAGTAAGAACTTTAACCTGTCTAGTGATGATTGCTTTATCCTGGGAAGTTGCTCAGCTGGTATTCACCACACATTCCAAGCGTGAATGACGAAACTATTACAGTGTAGCTCACCCGCCTCACGGTTACCAGAGTATGTTCTTGCATTACGCTGCTCTCGTAAACACACCGTTAATGTACAGTCAATCTTGTACAAAGAATTTTCTGAGTATTAACTTGGACTTGTATATAGCATGTAAGTAATAGCCATGTCAAGTAGGAATAAACTGCTTCATTATATATAAATCTAAATACTTTAGTGATTAGTGAAATTACTTTAGAAGTAAACTTTAATTTTTGTACAAACATGTTCTTGAATCAGTTGGGCATTTTTATAGTGTATGAATTTTTTATCATCCTTTTGGTGTGCTCTGAGCTTTGTGTATTGTGTTTTCTCTAACCTGCTGAGTGGTGTCAGCAATGCCCTGCCCTGCAGTGATAGGCAGTGAATGCGTTTGTCCGAGTCTTCATATGGAGAGATGTTTGTCAGGTTTCATATTACATATTATTTAAGCCATGATACCAAAGTATTGCCTGGGTTAGCACTGAAGAGCATAACCTTGATCTGTGTTGGTTAGTATATTTCATAGCTTTTATGTATACAAACTTATTTGATATTAAAAGATAAATGTGATAATTTGTCTTGCTCTCATTAACTCCTGTGTCCTTCAAATAAATACTTGAACACAGAGGTATAGCTTTGGTGTAGTTACAGGTGTAGGCTAGCTCTGGGTGTTTCTAATCTTCAGAACAAGATGCCCTCAAATGGCTTGTTTATGGAGGCAAATCAAACATAAGTAAATGTTAGCACAGCAGAACATGAAAGGACTGCATGACCCTAGAGCAGTGGTTCCCAACCTATGGTCCGTGGACCGGTGCTGGTCCGCCAAATTGCTTCACGAGTGACATTTTGTTTTGTTCATGATTTAAGAAAATAATAATCTGTCGAAGCATTTTTTTTTTTCAAATAAGCAGTTACAATGAAATAAAAATTGAATAAAATGTTTAGAATATGGTGAAACACTCGCTGGACAGACGAGGAAGAAAGAAATAAAGAAAAAAAAAAGTGAGAGAAAAGAAGAAAGATAGAAGAAAGAAGAGAGGGAGATCAAATCTCTAATTTCATTTGTAAAATATGAAATATTACGTTTTGATGTATTGATAGACCTTGCAATAGGTACACGAGTCTATTACCATGACAGCTTGTCTTTTTCCATGTCTACTGTAGTATTAAGTGATGTTGTTGTTGTATATTTTCCCTCATGGCATCCATTTGAATAATTTAGCCTTTATAATCACTTTACTTTGTATAATGTGAAACATTACATTACATGGTATTGCCCCACTGAATTTTAAATTGCTAAAAAAATTAGATATGTATTCGGACTATAAAAATGTCAGTGTATGCTTGGATCTATGCCTATGGCACTGATCCGCTGAATTTTTTCACTTGCTCGACTGGTCTGTGGCTTTGAAAAGGTTGGGAACCACTGCCCAAGAGTATCTGAACAAGTGACTCTTATGTATCTTCTTAGGGAATTGAAGGCAGATGACAGGTGGGGATGAAACGCCAGAATTTTCTCATTTACACACTCCCACACGACCTCTGTGTGTAACGAAACACACGAGAAATGAATCCAGACAAGGAAAGGTTTTGCCAGCGCCGGGGATTGATCCCGCGACCAGCGAGACCGGAGAGGGGCCGTTGCTTTGGCTCTAGTGACACTAAGTTTACACAAGCAACGGAAAAAAACGAATGTGGAGGCGGCAATGGCTTACAAGAAGAAAGGAGCGCAGTGAAGTGATGCAGCCATTGCAAGAACTACGTCTAGAAGACGACGAAGGCTACAGGCAGTGGATGAGTCAGCAAGGACCAATTTTATGAAATATTGAGCTTGTGCAACCATCTACAGCCAAGAAAGACACAAGGCTTGGGAAACCAGTGTCTGCTCTTCCTTCTATGCAGTTGTTTTGCATACAATTCATGCCTGGGATCCCACAAAGCTGGCATGTCCCGTAATTTCTCAATTAAAGTGGCCTCGGAAGTCTTGGTCCAGGCAACAACACTCATAGCTGTGCGAATGTAGGAACAGTAGGGTGCAGCTTCTTCCTCTTCTTCTAGTTTCTTGTTATTGCTGCTGATGATGATGGTGAGTAATACCTACCGTCGTCTTTCGGTGATATCTAATGTCACACTAGTTTACGGATAACCGTGAACTCGCTCCCGGTTGGATGTACGGGCATTGCCCGTAGCCCCAACGGTTGGTGGAAAACGCAGTGAAGCCGCTGATAGGGTGAGCGTCGGCGATGACGTCATCGGACTCCCTGCGAATCACAAGCGTGTTTTCAGAACTGTCAGTCAATCGTAAGGCAGCAATCTATAACTGCGGCTTCAAAACGACCCGTTCTCTCTCTCTCTCTCTCTCTCTCTCTCTCTCTCTCTCTTGCCATAGCCACAATGTTTGGAGGAAAACGTCCAGTGTGATATACTACCTTTAAAGGTAGTGTACATGACGCCGATGGTAAGTAGACGTGACCCGTACGTGTCAAAGAAGCGCGAAACTCGGGGTGATAATGCGCGAAAGTCGGGATGGTAAGAATCTAGGACTAACCGCGAAACTCGGGGATCGCAAAACTCGGATTACGCGAATCTCGAGAGGTACTGTATATATATATATATATATATATATATATATATATATATATATATATATATATATATATATATATATATATATATATATATATATATATATATATATATATATATATATATATATATATATATATATATATATATATATATATATATATATATATATATATATATATATATATATATATATATATATATATATATATATATATATATATATATACCTATCTTAATTGAGTCATTGCTTTTGTCATAAAATTTGTGCCCCTTATGCTACAGTGAATTAAATTAGTTTTAATGTACCAATGAGTTCCTCCAAAAAAAAAGAAGCTAGTTATTATTCTAATTCATTACTGTGGCTCAACACGAAAGATTTTTTATTTTTTATTTACCAAAACACTCCAAATACAAATTACATCAAGTGTAAGTAAACTCAGGAGCAAATATTTACTCATACTCCAGCCTCTCTTCCACATTCATCTCACAAATAAAGCTAATGAAGCTCCTCTTGTAACCTACTATATTTAAGAACTACAATATGGTAGACAGGCTGGGATGGGAAAAATTAGTAACCCAGAGACTAACCTACAATGTCTGCCTAATAAAGTAATACTCGTAGGTAAAGTGGGGAGCATGCGATATTGCTTCGCGTTGCATCGGTGCTCATTTCCGCCTCCTTCACCTTTTGAGCCTGTGGTGGTCTCGTATCCATTAGCCTGGGAACACTTAAATGGCCCTATGCCGTCCGGATTCCCACAATTTTCCTTCCCCAAGTTTCCCCAGATATCCATTTATCGACCAACCCGAAAGGAAGAATAAACAGGAGCAATAGCTGGGTGGGCAGCGAAGGCATCTAATCAGATTCGAACCGGTGCCCCGAGGAGTGGTAGGCGGTCAAAGAAACCACTCAGCTACTGAGGCGCAGGGGCTAGGGTGTCAAGATAGAAAGCCCATTTTAACTCTCTCTCTGGCCGGGAACAAAACCCAAAATCTCTATTCAAACGAGAAATTTCGGTTGCGAGCAGAGTGCCTAGGGCCCCCAAAAATATTTTCTAGGTCCGCCACTGATATCTAGCGTAAGTTTGGAAGATCGTGGACACGTCAGAAAACCACGGAAATGAGAACCACGCCAGCGGAAATCGTGGTTTGACTGAAGGTGACCCTGGAGCTTGGAAACAAATATATTGTTACGAATGTGCTGTATGTGAATGATTTATGTGTAATGTGATGAAATTGTACCATGCTGAGCTAACATTGCATCATGCTACAATTTCATTACATTACACATACAATCATTCACATACAGCACATTCGTAACAATATGGACTTTGGAAGTGAAAGCAACAAAACGGTATACTGGATGATGCTGATGTAGGCATTATGAACGTAAGTATGTGTGCGGCATGGTAAAGGGAGGGCAAGAATGACAACGAATGGAGGAGCATGGTAAATAACACGTGGAGCTGTGGAGCCGGACGAACAGGAAATGGCAGAGGCGCGAAATGCAAACTACTTTATTACGTACTTGTCAGAATTAAAAGATAACACCTCACCCCTACCGTCAGCACTATTTATAATAAAGATTTTAACATGCTAATCGTCTCAGATTCAGAACCTCTAGTGATGCTTGGATATTCTTATATAAAAAAAGCGAATATTGACGTTGCATGGTCAATGAATAATGCTTTTTGATACTCATTTACTAATCAATGCTTGGATATCGGCGGGTGGTGATAACGACCTCCCAATATAAGGAAAACTAGCCATTCCAATTTTATCATTCAGGTGTACCATCCTTTTAATTACCTTTCAATTACCTCAGTTTAGTATCCCATGTCAGATCAACTTTGTATTCACACCTCTCCTCCCGAAACTGACCTCTCTCGGCCACCTCTTTTGATTCTTTTTATAGGAGCAGCGAGTAGCGGGCTTTTTTTTATTATAGTTTCCTTTTTTGTGCCCTTGAGCGGTCTCCTTTGTTGTAAAAAAAAAAAAAAAAAAAAAAATGTGCCAAGCCTTCCATTCACGCTATAGCATTTTTCCCCATCACCTAACCACTACATTCTTCACTTACTCCTAGGCCTCAAACTATCACGAATGGTAAGCAGCAAAATTAAGCGTTCGGATCATGGTTCGGATACTTTTAGAATATCGCGACGTTGACATCGAGGGTCTGCGGGATAATCGGGGCAGGAGACAAAACAAGGTGTATGGGCCGTTTGTCTCAGTTTTCGGCCTTCAACTATTTCCAAAGGTCGTAAAGGAGATAAATCGGGATCTAATGAGTGTGTTTTAAGGTTCATGGTACAATAGAAGGGTCGAACTACCAGAGGGGTCATAAAACTACCACTGGATATGCCCACAACTCCCACGAAAAGCCTTGTCAAATAATTATGTGATTGGGAGTTGAAGGGTCACGTTCTCAGACGCTTCCATCCCTCACGTCAACTACTTTCAAAGGCCGAAAAAGGGGTGACTCGGGTTTTTACGAGTGTTTAACTTCAAATTCATGTTACAGTAGGAGGGTCAAACTACTGCCAGGGTCATAAAAGTACCTCGGGAAATGCACAAAACTCCTACGAAAGCCTTGTCAAATAATTACGTGTGACAGAGTCGAAATATTTAATAAGACCCATAATTTAAGTCTTTTTGTCCGTTAGGTCCAGATAACACAGCATTCATGGCCTTTCTCTTTACTATACCACCCTAAAACAACTTACTTTACTACCTATACTTACTTACTACACTGGGTAAAGATTCGTTTTAGTACCGTGCCAGTATTTCATTACCTACCTTATGAAACATCACTAGCTCTTCATATATCTTTTCTACAAACAACTATGAAAGCGCTTTCAAAATCCAATTCAAGGACTATTTAGTGTTGAAAATAGGGGATAATAATATTCACGAAAGCGTAGCCTACTCTGACGGCGGTCGCACGTATGCTCTCCTTCTCCTTACTATATTACCCTCCAACAACTTACTATGCTACCCTACGACAAGGCAAGGCTCCACAAGATAAGCATTTGGCTGCTTTTGGAACCGTGAGAGGCAGACATCTTGGTTCTACGGGCAGGTGAGGGCAGAAGGTATGCTATATAGTTCCACACTTACTCCCCGCTAGCTCAGTAGTATCGTATTTCTCTTCCTACGTACAGATAACACAGCATCCATGGCCCTTCTAATAACTTTACTACCCTACAAAACACTCTACGTACCGCTTAAAAATACCCTTAATGTCACAGCAAGGCTCCTCCGGCGGCCGCAGGTGTTCCTCTGTCTCGGGTGTCGCGGCCGTCCGCCAGGTGGCACGCAGACCTGCTGGCTCACGAGCCTTGCTTCAAAGTGATCCATCCGCTGCTTCGAACTGATATTTATTTTATCACCAGTTATATATATCTTACCCTCGTTGGGATGCATTATTTTTTTATTGTATTTATTAATGAGTTTATCTTTATCATTCTTTTTATCAATATCATAAAGTGTATAGTATGTGTGTAATAATAGTAGTACTGTGGTAGTTGTCGTAGTAGTAGTAGTAGTAGTAGTAGTAGTAGTAGTAGTAGTAGTTTTTTTTTTTTTTTTTTTTATTATTGCGCCGGTAGATGGGAAGCTGTGGGAAGGCCTGATTCTTTCCAGGTGCTTCTTCCAGGTGGGGCAGCCCTTCTGGCCCAGGGCGTTCTGGCATAGGCGCGCATTAGTGCATTGCTCATTGCATTTGCTCACTCCCCCTTGATTTCGTTCGCTGACTTCTCCTCTCTCAAGTCGGGTGATGGTGGGGGGTGGTGGCAGGTGGGTGGTGGTGGGTTTCGTTGGGCTCGGCAGTGAAAAAAAAAGTGGTAGCGTGTGCGATCGATTCGAACGCGTCGTCATCGCGGCGAATGTGGGTCCAGTACGCTATAACTTCGGCCACCGCCTACCCTAGTAGTTAAGTAGTAGTAGTAGTTGTAGTAGTAGAAGTAGTAGTAATAGTAGTAGTAATATAGAACATTTTATATTATAACAACATATTGTTTATACTAATAAAAATCATGCTTTATAACAATATATGGCAACGTGATGCTCAGGCTCCCTCATGGTAGGCTATGTTATTTACTGTGGGAAGAAGAGTTCAACACAATCTGGTATAGTCTTGGCAGAAGGTTTTATTTTAATTGAAAGATTGTACATTTGTACAACACATGATAAAAATGTGTTACTTTCTACTTACAACAAAATTACATTATATATTTACAACTTGTGTACATTCCATGACAGAATTGGTCAACAGACAGAGCGTAACAACGGAACAAGGAGAGAGGGGCGGCGCCCCCCCTGGATTCAGACAGCGAGCGGCCACCACCGACTGCCTCGGCTGCTGGACACGAGGTAAAGGAATGTGGTCTAAGAAAAATATGTCGTCATGTGTCCGCAGTAACATGAGGCTTCGACGAAGACGGTCCCTAGTCTACTGAGAGGAGGGCGGCGGCGGCGGCAACGGCGGCGGGGCGCCAGGCGGAAGTCCTGCCGCCCCGCCGGGGGGCCGCCGCCGCCGAGGTGTAAAGTAAGGATAACATGTTACAGAAAGCGTCCATGGAGGCTAAAATGTCTTATTGTAGTGTATATAATCTCTATCTATAATACATCTTTGGCATGACTTCGCCATGACCCGCGCTGGGGGAGCGGCCTCCCGCCAGCCGCCACACTCAAGCACTCGTCATTTAGCAACATTCGCGGTACTTTTTCTCACGAAATATAGAACATTTTATATTATAACAACATATTGTTTAAACTAATAAAAATCATGCTTTATAACAATATATGGCAACGTGATGGTCAGGCTACTCCGCCGGGGGCCGCCGGCGCGGTGCCCTGCTGGCCTCCGCGCGGCGGCGCCCTCTACTGCTGCTGCTGCCGCTGGGGGCCGCGGGGCCGCCGGCAGCGTCAAGGCCACACAGTGGAACGAACCGCTGCTAGATGGTTTAGTTTATCTTTTAAATATGAATATTTTGATTACAGCAATAATATGAGCTTGGTCTGGGATCAATTCACTGTCGCCAAACTCGAAACAAAACAATACCCCAGTGTCACTACTGCGGCTCATCAGTGGGTGTGCCGACACAGCAGCGCGGCGCTGGTGGTGGATTCCGCCGGCCAGTGCCTCGACCCGCCCCGTGCCCACGGCCAGGGCCTGCCAGTACCAGTCCATTTGATTGGTTAGACATTATAGCACCTTTCCTAGTGCCTTAAAAATAAACAAGGTGTGCTAGCCTGGAAGAGCTCACGTGAACTGTTCTAATACAAAGGTCCTGCGTGCTCGGGAACCAGACCTCATGACAACTGAGAAAATTAAAAATACCGGACGAGGCAAAACATGCTGTGTAGTCTATCAATGTGGGTTAATATGCTTACCTTTTGCATGTAGTCAAAGCCTTAATTAAATGTCGAGTACAGTGCATGTAGTCAAAGCTTTAAATGTCGAGTACATATTGAAAATTAAACAAATGAACTCTATGAGCAGCAGCGAGTTGATTGTGACATCACCCTGGCACGTCCTTCCGTGGCCACCTGCACCTCGCCACGCGCCGCTGCCCGGTGCCCGCGGCCCGGCCAGCCTTCCGCCGCGGCGGGCACGGTGGGACACTGGCGGCCTTAGCAGCACGGAAGCGGCAGTGACGTAAGCAGGAGAAAAATCGATAGATGTAAAGGATCTGAGAGCTTAAATGAGCGTAAAAACTAAGTTGTGCGGACTGTGCCCTACTGCGAAGCCTGACCGAGTGTACAGCGGGTGGGTGGGGAGGGGGTGCAGCACACGCGCCTGGGGTGCCCGGCGCTGCCCGTGTCAGCGGCACGCCTGCGCACAAGCATCTCCGAGCAGCATGAAGCCTAAACCTAGTCTTTGGTAACTTTTTGATTATGTATCCAAAAATACGAAAATTCGCTCAGCATCTGAGAAGCTGCGAAGTTGGAATGAGGCAAGTTGTGCGCGTCCGGCACGGCGACGCGCGGCTGCTGGTGCACGAGGCTCGGCGGCCGCGACAGCAGAGCAGCCTGGCGAGGACGAGCACTGGCCGGGGCGGCCACACACTGCCGCGGTGTTTACATCAGTCAGGAGTGTACGGAATTTTCAGAATAAAACGAGAAGAAAAAAAAAAAAAAGATGCCATCGCTCCTCACTGTTGCACGGCGCGGCGTGGCCACATGGGGGCGCGGGCCCCCAGAGGTCCCTCCGCCTTGCTTTGGGAGGCACTGCAGCGCCCCCCAGCTAAAGGTCAATCAGTGTACATCTAGTTAATACTGCGGACTGTCACCACCACACTGAACACGACACACTCAACGGACACGTCCCCCCGTCGCCCCCTACGTGAGGGCTCCCGCCGGCTGGCCAGGGAGCCGCCACAGCCTCGGCGACAATCGTCTCACAATCATGCTAACCACTAAACATCCGCAAAGTGTAACCTCTTTCGTAATTAAGCAGCGTGGCTGCACAAGAACCAATTTTAACGTTAATGTTTTGTGTATTCTCTTACGAATACAGAATCGGATCTCTTACTTAAATGTTTCGTATAAATATTTTGAAATTGGGAACAGCATAACTTTTATCTTTTACATTTTCATATAAAAGTTTCTGGAAGCGTCCCTGAGGGTTCAACAGATTAGTCATACAAAGAATAAAACTTTCTTCATCTGTCCCCTCGCCCAGCGTCGCTTGAGACGATTCAACTCTATTTTCTCGATGCGGAAAATACGGTGACATCTCAAGGTAGATTGACAGCGACCAGGGGTGGAGGAGAGCCTGGGAGGGAGGATGAACGAGGGATGGAGGGAAGGGGAGGGAGGGGAAAGGAATGAAATGTCGGGGAGACGCCAGGTAAGGGAGAAAACCTAATGAGAAAAGATATCAGGTGAGGAAGGAAGTGTCGCCCAGGAAGGTGAGGGAGGGTAACAGGTCTGAGCGTAAGTGTCGACTGGGAATGAAGGAATGTCGGAAGGGATCGAGGGAGGGTCAGCGGTGATTCACGAGGTGGGGAAGGGGAAAGAGGGAGGCAGAAAATAACTCCTCATCATTATCACAGCTATATATATTTACTCCATGCTGTCTCCTTTCTCCACTTCCTTATTTTCTCTCTCTCTCTCTCTCTCTCTCTCTCTCTCTCTCTCTCTCTCTCTCTCTCTCTCTCTCTCTCTCTCTCTCTCTCTCCCCCTCTCTCTTCATTACAATCCCTCTCGCCTCTCTCCCTCTCCTCTTTTCCTCATATATCTTTCTCCATTTATCCTTCGTTCTCTATTTTTTAACTCGATTTCCTCTCTTCCGCATTCTGTCCCTTCTTCCGCCTTCCACTCCTGCTCCTCGCCCTTCCTCATCCTCTACCGACACACGCCTCTCCTCCGACTCTTCCTTACACACTGAGCCACTTCAAGCCTGGAAGACACTTTGCACACTGCTCAGCAAACCCTAAAGGAACGAAACAAGTGACGAACGACGCAAACTAAAATTATCACGACATATTCTGCTGCGAAAAGATGCCGGATAATTGCACCAGCGAAACATATTTATATCTATGTATATATTCATATATATATATATTTTTATTTAATGCTTATGAAACTTTTTAGTATATATATGTATTCTTTAAACGCTCAACCCTTCCGTTCAAACGCCGAGTATTCCTTTCCTTTTCAACTCTCGGAATTAAGACTCAAAATCGAACTCAAAGACTGCGAAGAGTGAATTCGAGAGGCGCCTTAAAACCCAAGTGTTTTGTCTTTTATCGTATCTTCTAACTATTCCACACACACACACACACACACACACACACTCGCTCACGAAAACTTGGTCCATCTTACGAGCGGCGGGAGGGCTGAGCCGCCGCGCCGCACCTGAACCATCCCGCGAGAACGTTCAAGTCACGAGAACTACGATAAAAATATTCCCTTACCCTGGCAGGGTCTGGGGAGCACTTTACAGTTTTCTATAAAAACTCTTCACTCACATCAACTGTAAAATACACCTACGTATTGTCACAGACACACCAGTAAAACCATGTTAGGTACATTAATTAGATTATTACTTGAACTATAATAAGGAAAATCATTGTAGATTGTCTCGACCCTCAGCGCGAGGAAGAGTGTGCTGGCTGCGTGGCGCGGCAAGTTTTGGCAACATCTGGTGGTGAGCAGTGAGGCGACACGCGTGTTGTCGCGGGGGCCCGGAAGACAGGGCGACGGCGTCACCGGCACCACAAGTCCCTCCTCGTCACCGTTAACGCGTGGATAAACACTTCCTTCTGCAGCCGCGGCGGTGCCCTGCGAGACGCTGCTGGCGGGGCGCGGTGCCGGGCTGGACAGGTCGCACCATCCGCCATCCGCTGGGTCGTAGGGCACATCCAAAGCTCCCGGCCAGGTGTGTTTAGCTTTGCGTCGCGTCACACCTGGCGCCGCTGAGAAGGAGAACACTCAGGTCATGTTGAGGGGCGGCGGATGGCGGTGCATGAGGCCGGTGTCCCTGGTCGGGGAGCTGTGCTGGGGATACTGAGGGTCCAAAGGTCCCCTCGGGGAGGAAGAAGCCCCCTCGGGCACTCCTCGCTCGTCCCGAAGACCCTCTAGTTTGCTCACGCCGCCATTCATGATCGGTGGCCCGATCGGAGGACCAATCGGAGGCCCGATCGGAGGTCTGTAGGGAGCCCCAACTGGTGGTCCCGAGGGGCGAGAGGTCATGACGGTCTCGGGCACGATGGGCGTCGTGTAACTGAGGTGACTAGAGACGGCGTAGGGCGGCGCGATGTGAGGGTGAGGCTGCTGGTGAGACCACGCGGGAGAGCACGCCTGGTCAGCCGTCCCGCCTGTCACCCGCACCTGTCTAGGGCCACACTGGTGCGGCTGGCCGGGGTTGGCCACCATTGAGGACGTCTGAGGCCCCGGATGCACCTGGGAGTGATGTGTGCGTGTGTAGGGGGCGCCCTCCCGTGGTGAGACTGTCGGTGGCCGCGGGTGCTGGTGCTGAGACCCGTAGGGCGGTGGCTGCGGAAACCCGATGGCGTCCGGCGGGACGAGCTGCGGCTGGTAATGAACGCCGAGGGGCGCGGGAATGGTGCCCGGGTAGGAGCCTCGCTGGGACAGGGGAGGGTGGGAGCTCTCGTAAGGGGCCCTTGTTGGCGGCGGGTCCTCGTAGGGGTGGTAGTGGACAGGAACTCGCGGGTTCGGGTTCGGGTAGTGTGAGAGCGAGGAGTGAGGGCGAGCGGAAGGAGGAGGGGGCACGCCTCGCATCACGATGGCGTCAGGGGGAAAGTGGCCGTGCACGGACGCAGGGCGCCTGCACGAGGGGTAGTGGGGGTCAGTGAGCCCCGGGGTAGGCATCTGGGGCACCATCATGAGACCGTGCCCCGAGGTATCAGGCAGCGGCTGGGAGAGGGAGTGCGTGAGCGCCCTCATCGGCATGGGACCTCCACCGGGACGAATCAAGTCTGGCGGAGGAGACTCTCGTGGGCCAGACAACCGGGGAGGAGGTGGGGCCCTGAGGTCCCCCGTGCTGGCGTACACGTGCACCACCCGCGGCGCCTTGGAGTGCGTGAGGGTGATGACCGGGGCTGCGGCTGATGAGGAAGGAGGGGGCAGCGCACCCTGAGGAGACAAGTCTGAAGTGGGGGTGTAAAGCATGTCCTCCTGTAGGGCGGGGAGCACCGCCCTGTTCTGGGACGCTCGCCGCCGCTGGGCGGGCTGGGCGTCCTCGTCCCCGACGTCCCGGTAAGGCCAGGTCATGTGGGAGCCAGACATCCCGGGCTGGGCCATGGTCGGTGGTGCCAGCTGCGTTGCCATCTGCTTCAGCAAGTCTGTGGTGGACCCAAACCGAGGTTTTATGCCCCTTACGGATGGCCGGCGGCTGAACCCGTGGTCCTCCAGCTCGCCTGCGTCGTAGCGTCGGCGGAGACGTTCCATGCGGCCTGCATCTTGGCGCACAAACTCTGCTAACTCATCTATATCGACGCCACCGACAGGAAGTGCCTGAAGCTGCGCCACGCTGAGGGGCAGCCCGTTGAGGGGTACCTGTAGCTCTCCGTTGGTTTCATTGCTGCTGTAGCCGCTCTCTGTGGTGCTCGCTCCGTCCACATCGCTCTTGCCTGACAGTCGCGGCGAAGACTGAGAAGATGAGGGAACAGAAGAAGACCGGTCGTCGTGAAGAGCCTCATCGATGTCGTCAAAAGTATAGGAGTCAGAATTAGAGGCGAGTGAAGATCGTTCACCGGGAATTGCCGATATGCCGTTGACGCTGACGTGCGGTGCCCCCGCCTGGCCTGCCATCTGTGATAGGAACTGCTTCCTGGCCTCTGCGGTGGACGTTGCCGGCGATGGACCCTGCTGCTCGCCCTCCTCATCTTCCTCGTCCTTGACTGGCAGTGTTCCTTCCCGGGTGTACCTGACGCCACCGCTGTAGATCAGCTTGTCGTTCTCCTCGTCCGTCAAAATGTCAGCGAGGGACACGGCTGGGATGATGCCTTGGTACACGGTGGGCGTTGTCGATCCCGAGTGAGGCTCTGGCACCTCCTCCTCCTCTATCTCTAGTGACGTGCCCGCTTGGCTGGGAAAGAGGTCAGCCTTGAGTTTCCACTCCCGCACGTCGCCCGGCACCAGGATATCCGTGGCTCGAAGCGACGTGGTCTTGTTGAACATCTCTGCAAGTTTGCGATATTGTGCTATTGTCTCTTGTACTTTGGGGTCAATAGATCTCGACGGGTCCTGAGTCCCATCATCATCTTCGTCGTTCTGCTCCTCCGTGCCATCATCTTTTTGCTCAGAGTTGCCGTTAGTAGCATCTTCTGAGGCAGTGAGCCACCGGAGCTTCTCCAAGAGGGAAGTCTCTCCCTTATCACTCTTATCGTTCTTGTTGGTGTCTTTCTTGCGAGCCTCAGAGACGCGGATGAGGGATCGCCGCAGAGCATTGCGTTCGATCGCGCGACGCACCTCACTGTTGCTCCTCATGACCCCGCCGGCCACGTGGGCCACGTCAGTGTTTTCTAGCCGCCTGATCCTCGTCTCTGTCATAGTGGAGTCTGAGGACTGTGAGTCAGATGAACTCTTTGACTCGTCGCTGCACACGCTGGTGTTGTCGCGTCCCTCAGCGGCGGCGATGCGGCGCCGCATCTCGTCGTAACGCTGCATCGACTCCTTGATCTGCTCGTCGTCCATCTGTGGCGACGGCGGCTTTTCTTTCTCGTCCGACAGAGACTCCTGGTCGGCCGCTCCGGCTGCCCCCTCAGCCTCGGATTTAATCGGGCTCAGCTCGAGGTGCCAGTCGTGGCGCGACTCGCCCAACAGCACGCCCAGCTCCCGCAGCTTGGGCATGAACCTGGCCAACGCCGCCGAATTGGCTGCGTCCAGTGGGATCTTGTCCAGCGGCAGACTCTCCAGCAGGCTGTACTCGTCACGCCCGGAGAACCTCACTGAGCGGCGCGGCTCCTCCGCCTCCTCCTCCTCCACCCTCAGTTTGGTCTTCCTCCCGTCACCGTTCTTCCACAGTTTCCCGCCCTTCAGGATGCCCGTCTTGGCCACCTTGGGGTCTGAGGGGTCCTGCTCCCTGCCCTGCATCAACTGGTCATGGTGACGCACGTTCTCCACCGTCAGCTGTGTGGGCGGCGAGCGATGCGTCACCAGATCTGGAAGGTGTGGCCGCGGCGCGTCAGCCTCCACCAGGCCGTCCCCGCCAGCGTCAGGGTCTGCAGGGGAAGGGAACAGTGTTAGTGAAGCCAAGACGGTGCTTACAGGGGATTATCTGCCTCAACTGTGACACATATACAACAACACCTGACTCCGCATCGCTACTTATTGCAACAACACAAGAAACACCTGAGTACAGACACATGGACATATGGACACACTATTCAGTTATTTAGTTAGACATAAAATTTTGAAAAAGAAAAAAAGAATAATGGAATAAGAAAAAAAAAAAAAGAAAGAGCCGCACAACATGAAACTCCTTCCCGGTATCTTTCTGCGAGCGTGGGAGAGACTTCCGCGCGCGTGTGTATGTGTATGTGTGTGTGTGTGTGTGTGTGTGTGTGTGTGTGTGTGTGTGTGTGTGTGTGTGTGTGTGTGTGTGTGTGTGTGTGTGTGTGTGTGTGTGTGTGTGTGTGTGTGTGTGTGTGTGTGCCGGGCGTCAGCAAGCAAAATAACAACAACCGGGGCAGCGGCGGAGTGGCCAGGACAAGGACGCCCGCCTGACTGACGACGCGGCGCCTAAAAAAAAAAAAAAAAACGAGTCCAGACCAGAGTCGAGAGGCGCGAGGCACATCCCATGCCCCTGCACCCCCCCCCCCCCCCGCCCTGCCCCGCCCCTCATTCCTACACCTGTTCCCGCCACCCTCATCTCCTCTGCCCCTCGATGCCTCTCACCCTTTCCTTTACCTTCTTCTACCCTCTACCTATGCCACCTACCTCCCTTTCCTCCCTTTCCCTCATCGTCTTCCTCCTCCTCTCTCTCTCTTCCCTTCGTCATTCATCCCCCTGCCCACAGTTTCTTCTTACCCTTCCTTCTTCCCCTCATCACGTCTTCCCCTCCCTCTCCTTCTCATTCATTCCACAACTATATCCCTTCATGCCCCTTCTTTTTATCTTACCTCCTCACCCTCCCCTTCATCATTCACCCTCCTGACCCCCTCCCTTCTTGTTCTCCTTACCGCATCTTCCCTTCCCTCTCCCTCCCATTCCTTTCCCAACTATATCCCTTTTTTAATCGTACCCTTCCCTTCGTCCCCTGCCCCCTCTTCCACCTTCCTCCAACTCTCCCTTCTTCCCCTAACCGCATCTTCCCCTCCCTCGTCCTCCTCGCTCGCCTCCCCTCGCCCTCCTTGAGCTTAGCGCCTTGAACTAATCAGTCTCGGCCACAAAGGAGTCGCAGGAAGGTTGGAGTGGTTCGGGATTTGTTAGGAATTCTACGTCCTCAGTTTGGGAGGACTCGCTTTATGTTGTTTATCTTTGAGAGTGACGGTCAAGAGGCGAGGAAGGAGGAAGCGGCAGGGAGGGAGGGAGTAAATGAGGAAGGGAGAGAAGGATAGATAAGGCGGAGGAGGTGGAGGAGGAGAGAGTCAGTGAAGGAGGGAGCGACAAGGAGAGAGAGAAAGAGAAGGAGAGAATAAGAAGAGAGTGAATAAGGAAGAGAGGCAACGAAGATGATGAGGAGAGGGAAAAGAAGGATGGGAGGGGAGTAGAGGATGAGGAGAGACAAGAAAGAAGGGAGAGGGAGAAAACAAGAAAGACAGAGAAAATGAATGAAAGAAGGATGAAAGGAGGGAGAGAGAGAAAGGAAAAGAAAATAAGGAAAAGGAAGGAATAAGCGAGTGAGAAGGAGAGAAAGGAAGATAAAGAATATAAGGAAAAGGAAGGATGAGGGAAAGGATGGAGAGAGATAAAGGAAGATAGAGAAAAAGAGGAAGAAGAAAGCTGAAGGAATATAGCGAAAATAAGAAAAGAAAGAATGAATGAAGTCAGGGAGAAAGAAAAAGGAAGACACAGAAATCAAGGAAGAAGAAGGACAAAGAAAGGGAGTGATAAAGAGTTAGAAAGGTAGAACGTAATGAAGAAAAGAGGAAAATAAAGAAAAAAAAAAAGGAAAAGACGATTGAATGAAGTCAGGAAGAAAGAAAGAGAAAGGAAAACAAAGATATCAAGGAAGGAGAAGAAGGACAAAGGAAGGGAATGATCATGAGTCAGAAAGATAGAACGTTCTCAAGCCAAGGTAGATTTTATAGAGGTCTTTCTTTCTCCACAAGTACGGCGCAAACTCAAGGGTTAGGAGGTAATAGCGAGGTGGGTTCTTACAGTCTTGGCATCCCCGCCCACGCCCACCTAAGGCCACAGGTAATATTTTGGTTGAGAAGTTTTGACAAGATTTTTCCTCTGTTGTTTATCGAAGGAAGCCGGTTTATCGAGTTTCGCTTTTTTTTTTCTTTTTCTTCCTTGTCTTCTTTTTTTCTTCTTTTTCTTCTTCTTGTTTGTTGTAGGAAGCAAGTTTATTGAGCTTTGCGATTTTTCTTCTTCCTCGCCTCTTCTTCTTCTTCTTCCTCTTTATTTTCTTTTCCTTTTTCTATATCTTTTTCGTTTTCCCCTTTTTCAACTTTTTCTCTCTTCTTTCTCTTCTTCTTTTTCATCTTCCTCTTCTTTTTCTTTTTCTTCTTCTTCTTCTTCTTCTTCTTCTTCTTCTTCTTCTCCTCCTTCTCCTCCTCCTAAATCGAATATATACGTGTTTACCTGTTTGTGCGTGTGTTTATTTGTTTGTTTGTTTGTATGTGGGATAAATAGTTTTCCCAGCTTGACTTTTCCTTAACACCTGTCTGTCTGTCTCCTTTGATTACCTGCCTCGTGTGTGTGTGTGTGTGTGTGTGTGTGTGTGTGTGTGTGTGTGTGTGTGTGTGTGTGTGTGTGTCTCTCACCCCCCTCTCTCTCTCTCTCTCTCTCTCTCTCTCTCTCTCTCTCTCTCTCTCTCTCACACACCATCGGATGACGCATAAGGCAGACAGTCAAGAGGTGTGTGTGTGTGTGTGTGTGTGTGTGTCTTTGTTGTGGCAAGGAGAAGGTGGTGAGGCGAGAGGGAAGCCGGAGAGGGCGAAGGGGAGACGAAGGGGGTGACGGGGAAAGGGGCTAGGAGGGGTGGGGCGAGAAGGGGCGGGGCGGGGCGCGACGGAGGAGGAGAAGAAAGGAATGTAAAGAAAGAAAATAATAAACACTGCAGGAGAGGAATGGCCGTAGGAACGCTAAAGACTCTCCACAAGATTTTTATGACTTCTTGAAAAAAATATATTAGCCACGAGGCAATGAAAGCGTAAGGAGACAGAAACGTAATAAAGAAAGATAGATAGAAAGAGAAAGAGAAATAGTAAGAACGTAAGAATGGATATATTAAAAGAGAAGAACTAATATTACTCTTATGGAAAATATGTTAACCACGAGGCAATGAAAACGTAAGGAGACAGAAACGTAATAAAGAAAGATAGATAGAAAGAGACAGATAGATAGGGACACGTAAAAATAGATGTAATTAAAGGGAAAAATCATTATGTCTCCTTTGAAAAATATTATTAAGCAGGAGGCAATGGAAAGAAATATGAATGAAGGGAGAGAGAGAAGGGGAGAGATAGATGAGAGAGAGAGAGAGAGAGAGAGAGAGAGAGAGAGAGAGAGAGAGAGGGGGGAAAATAAATAAAATAAGGTCAATAAAGGTAATATAAAGAGATGAGAGATAGATAGATAGATAGATAGATAGATGTAAAAACGAATATAATAAAAGAGAAGAATGATGGAAAGGAAAAAAAATAAGCTAAAGAAGGAAAGTGGAGATAAAAAAGAAAGAAAAGATTAAGTGAAGAAGAAAATATGAACGCAAAAGAAAATATAAAAAGAAAAAGAAAAAAGACAAATTTCCATAACGACACAAAAAAGACAAAGGAGAGAAAGAGAGAAGACAAACAAATAAGACAAGAAAAGAAAAGAAGACAAAAAAGAGCAGGAAAAAAACAGTAACATATTGACGAGAGGATAAATATGAGATTACGGAGGAGGAGGAGGAGGAGGAGGAAGAGGAGGAGGAGGAAGTCGGAAGAAAGAGACGGGGAGGGAAGGAGGCAGATGGGGGTAAGTAGGAGAAAAACAAGAAGAGAAGAAGAGAGGAGGAAGAGGAGGAGGAGGGGAGGGAGGAGGAAGGGAGGAGGAAGACGTTGAAACAAGAAAACAATCAAGTGACGGAAGAAACGAGAGAAAATGAGGTAAAGATAGGAAGAAAGAAGTGAAGAAGGGAAAGAATAAGAAAGATGAGGAAGAGGGAAAGACAGAAGATAAAAAGAGGTGGAAGATGAGTAAATGAAAAGAAAGGGAAGGAAAAGAGGGTGAGAGTGAAGGAGGGAGAAGGAAGAAAAAGGAGAGGAAAAGGGTATGAGGGTACGAGAGAGAGAGAGAGAGAGAGAGAGAGAGAGAGAGAGAGAGAGAGAGAGAGAGAGATGAGAAAGGAGAAAATATAGAACGACGAATGAAAGGGAAGAAAAAGGATATAGAAGAGAGAAAGGAAGAGGCAACCAGGGGAGGAGGAGAAGAAAAGAAGACAAACAGAGGTAAAAAGAGGGAAAAAAATATAGTAGAAAGGATGTGAGGAAAGAAAAAAGGAGATAAAGAGAGAGGGAAAGGAAGGAGTAAGCGACGCCAGCAGAGAAGGAGACAGAAGGACAGACAAATAGAGGTAAAGAGAGGAAGGATGAAGTGAAGGAGGAAACGAGGGAGGGAGAAGAGAGAAGGAGAGAAGGAGGGAGGAGGAGGTGGAGGAGGAGGTGTCGGGTATCGGGCGGTGGCCAGGAGGACGTGTTTGTGGGGCACTTAAAACCAAACTGACCTCGTATGTCCCAAAGGTCACAAAGAGTTCGCGAGGACGTGGAGGCGAGGCGAGGACAAGAGGAAAACAAAGAGACGGAAGCGGCGAGGACGAGATGAGACCAGACGAGGACAAGAGGAAAACAGAGAGACGGAAACGTTGAGGACGAGACGAGACGAGACGAGACGAGGAGAAAACGATAATAGAACAAGAATAAGAAAACGAAGAAGAAAAAGCAAAAACAATAGTAAAAGAAGGAGATAAAGGGATAAAGAACAGTAGAAAAAAAACACATGGAAGATGAAGAGAGAAGAGAAAGAGGAGATGAAGAGGAAAAAGAGAACCAGGAAACAGAAAAACAGGATGAGAATAAAGAGAAAGAGGGAGAGAGAAGAGAATGATGATTACTAGAACGAGAACAAAAGAACAACGAGAACAAGACGCAGAGAGAAAGGAATGAAAAGAGAAAGAGGAGACGAGAGCAACGAGATGATAAAATGAGGAACAGGAAGATGATGATAGGGAGAGAAAGAAAGATGACGATGATGAACAGTAGAAGTAATGGACGAAATAAAGGAAGGAAAAGGAGGACAAGGACGCGATGAAGAGGACGAAAACAAAGACTAATAAGAAGAGAAGAAAAAAACTGCGATAACGGGTGTGAGAAGACAAACGAAGAAAGAAAAAAAAGAGAATGAGAGTATATTTTTTTCAAGCATTGTTTTCGTTTTTTTTTTTTTTTACATTAATCGGTTTTCCTTTTTTTTTCTCTCTCTTTCACACACGTATTGGATAGAGCGCCAGAGAGAGAGAGAGAGAGAGAGAGAGAGAGAGAGAGAGAGAGAGAGAGAGAGAGAGAGAGATAAGGAGATAAGGAAAAAGAAGAAAGGGAGAGAAAAAGAGGAAAGCTACGGAAGAGGAAGAGGAAAGAAACAAAGAGGGAAAAAGAGGAGTAGAGGAAAATGAGGAAAACGGAGGAGGAAATGAGAGAAATTATAAAGAAAAATACGACGAGAAGTGGAAAGAGACGAGAGGAAGAAAGAAAGCAGAGAAACGGAAGGGAAACAGAGAAACGGAGAATAATTAATGAAACAAGAATAAAAGACGAGGATGGAGAGAGTGAGAGAAAGAAAAGAAAGGAAAAAAACTGAGAATGAAAACAAAAGAAAACGAAGTGGAAGCAAAAAAAAGAAAAGGAAAAGCAGACAGACAAGAGTAAGAGGATAAAAAAAATGAAACAAGGAATAAGAGGAACAGAAGATGACAAGAGAGAAAGATGAAAGAAAAGTGAAAAATGAAAGAATGAAAAAAAGTGAATAGACGAAAGTAAGAGAATCACAAAGAATAAAAAAAAAAGGAATAAGAGGAACAGAAGACAATGAAGCGAGAGAGAGAGAGAGAGAGAGAGAGAGAGAGAGGGAGGAGGAAGAAGGGAAATTAATAGAAAGAGGAAGTGGAGGAAAATAGGGTTAAAGGAGAACAAAGGAAGGATTAGGTATCTCATAAGCAGTTAGTGAGGGGAAAGAAACATTATCCCCCTCCTCCTCCTCCTCCTCCTCCTCCTTCTCTTCCCTCATTTCCATCAGTAGCGTAGAAATCACGTTTAATCGATGCAATAGAGAGAGAGAGAGAGAGAGAGAGAAACACAGTGAACTCCCATCCCCTCCATTCTCTCTCTCTCTCTGAATGGCGGAACTTTTGTTATATTGCTGTCGTTTGTTTGTTTGTCAGTGAGTATTTCCTGGTGAACGAACGATGAGGAGGAGGAGGAGGAGGAGGAGGAGGAGGAGGAGGAGGAAGAGGAAGAGGGGGGGGGCGGAAGGGGGAGAGGAAGTACAATGAATGGGGTGGGAGGAGCAAGCTAACTGTTTGTACGTTATATGCAGTTATGAAAATATATAAACATTCGTAGCATCATAATTCTCTGTCGTTATCATCAGTTTTTGTTATTATGGCTTCTCCTCTTCCTCTTTCTACTCTACTACTACCACTACTATTCCTCCTTCTCCTCCTCCTACTACTACTACTACTATTACTACCTCTACTACTGTCGTTACTGACTGTTATGGTTTTGTGACCCCGTTGCAACCAGTGAATGTGATGTCAAAGGTACACATTCCATTCCCCGGAGTCAGCACCTTCGACCTAAATTACTTTCACTGTTTCCTTCTGCTGACGGCGGAAGAATATGAGGAAGACAATAAAAGAAGACAAGGACGAAACAAAAAGGCTGAGGAAGGAGTAGGAGAAGCAGGAGGAGTAGAAGAGACAACAGAAATGTGATAATAAAGGAATAAGGAAGTGTGGGAGAGCGAGGACACGGAACGAAGAGGAGAGAAGACTGAGCGAGGAGGATGAGCAAGGACGAAGCACAGAGAGGAGGAGGAAAAGTGAAGAGTGAGAGAGAGGCAAGGTGAGGAAGAAGGTTGGGAGGATGCAAATAAAGGAAATGTTGGAACGTTGACACTGACGAAAAGGAAGATGGAAAATGGAAGGGGATTTAAGAATATGCGTCATTTGAAGTTATTATGGGTGATATATGGAGAGAGAGAGAGAGAGAGAGAGAGAGAGAGAGAGAGATAATTTTACGAATGCCACTGAGTGAGAGGGAGTGGGAAAGGGAGAGGAGGGAGAGTAGATAGAGGAGTCATGTGGTGGTCCTTCTGTCGGTGCGGTCAGTGCGGTTACCTGCTGGGCCGCCGCACGCAGGAGCCGCCGGGATAGCCTCGGACGATGAGCAACGGCGTGACGCAAACCCAGGCAGCGGCGGCACTTTTGACGTAACAAGACGCCGCCACGGAGCACCGCCTCGGGTCAGGAACTTGACGCAACACAAAAAATGTTACAGTAAGCAACGGGAAGCAGAATATTACCGTCCAACTGTAACGGAGGACGAGATTGGCGTAGCGGAGTGAGGCAGACTGCGAGGCAGGCTCTGAAGCATGCAGGTTTTGAGGCAGGCAGGCTGGCCGGGCAGCCTCGCGGAAGTGAGCGCGAAGCCTGCAAACAATGTCTTATGGCGCTGGTGAGTGACGGTGTTGTCGTGTGCGGCGCCTCACCAGCCAACGACCCGCGTCCGAGCTCACAACAACCCGCGTCGCGTTGTCGCGGCTCCTCGGCTCACACTAAGGCAGGTTCCGCGGTGAGCAAGGTGGTACAGGTAACTGTTGAGGAAGGCCGCCGGAGCCTCCCCCCTTCCCTGACGACCATAAGCAGCGGCCACGCCCCGGGGAGCGCACATTCCTCGCCTCCTCAACCCAGCTCCTCGGCGACTCCCCGCTCACATGCCGCCGCGGCCCTCCACCTCGACACAGTCACACAGCTGCTCTGGGCGCGGGCCGAACCTGCTCCACCTGATTATGCGTCACACGGCAGCGCGGGGCAGGACTGGCGGGAGTCGGCGGCCTCGGCGGTGTCCTGCTGCGTCGAGGCCGAGAGGTGAGCCGCGGCGGGGCAGTGGTGGGTGACACAGGCGGCAGGGACGGCAGGGCACCACGACAACACACGTGACCTTCAGCAGCCCCGCGGGACCTGGAGGCGGCGGCGGGGCGAGGGTTAGACGAGGCAGGCGGGGCAGGTGAGGCGAGGACAGGGAGGCAGGAGCGTGCACAGAGCGCCCTAAGGTACGCCACCGGCCGGCAGCCAGACACACACTCAGGCAGCACCACTCCAGCACTCACCAGCAGCCTCTCAGCAGCCACGCGTGCCCGGATCAGGCCAGCACTCAGCACGGCTCAGCAACACACACAGGTGAACACGGTACCGCAGGTGCGCGCACACGAGTCTTCCCCCCGCCATCCACCAGTCAGACTGCCAGCTGCTGCAGCACTGTCTGTGCAGGCCTTCCTCAACCCCCTCCCTCACAGCCCCCCATCCCATGGCCCGCCCCGCCGGCCCCCCCTCTCGCCCTCCCCAACAACATCAGCACCCACACCCGCTCGCCACTGAAGGGCTTGACTGAAGGCGTTGGTGGAGGCTGTCCGGACGGGGGACCCTCGCCTCTCCGCCCGGCGACCCAGGGGTGGCGGCGGCGGTGGGCGGCGGCAGCATCCTCTTGACCCGGCTTTTGTTTATTGTGGCGCGGGGCGAGGACACACCCCGGCCCATTTGTGCAGCACTTCCGCTGTGGCGCGGCGCTGCGGCACGTGTCCCGCCCACGGCCTCTCCTCCTCTCCCCATATCGGGCACCGGAACGGAACCTTATACCAGGCCAAAACTGCCCGGCCACAACGCAGTAAACAACACACATTAAGAGTTTTACTCCTTTCCCGAAAGGTGGCCCTCCCGCCCTCCCTCCCCCCTCAGCGCCGCAGGGACTTGGGTCATCGAGGTGGGGGGTGAGGGCGAGGCAGGCGCGCGGTCTTCCTTGCTGGTGACTTGACAGCCTTTGCTGCTTGACCTTGCGCTGCTCTGCCTCCCGCGGACTGACCTCTGACCCCGCGGCTGAGGGAGTCGTGGCCACTGTGCGTATAATGACTCCTTGACACTCCACTCAGCCAGCGGAGATAACCTGCGCCTCACCTCCGGCCGCCAGGAGCCGCCGCGGTTATGGCAACAGTGATCTTCGGCAACTCCACGCCCTGCCCCGTTGCACCGCCTCCCCTACCTCCTCCCTGCCTTACCTAACGCTGCCCTGCCTGCCCCCCTCCCACCCTGCCGCCCACCCCTGCCCTACCCTGCCTCCCCTACCTCCTCACTGCCTTACCTAACGCTGCCCTGCCTGCCTGTCCCCTCCCCTACCCTGCCGCCCACCCCTGCCTCTGCTCCGTTGCAATGCCCTAACCCCCCTGTCCCTATCTTACCCACTGCCTCCGTGCCTCCACCCCTTCCCGCTTCCTACCTCCCTGCCGCCCTTCCTGCATGCTTCCTGCCTCCTCTGCCCGCCTCCTCCTTTACCCTGAAGACCTGAATTTGGTTTAAACAATAAGGGTTTAGCGTCCAGCGCCTCCTCCTCCCCTGGGAGAGACGTGCATTGTGTGAGGCGACGTGTGTGCAGCTCAAGAACAGAGGGCACTGACGGAGGGGGGACGGGGGCGCTGACGGTGGAAGGAGGAGGAGGAAGTAATGGAGGAGGAGGAATGAGCACCGAGGTCCCTAAGGTGGCGGGAACGGAAACAGAGACGGAGATGGGAGAAGGCTGGAGGGGAAAGGATGAAAGGGCGAAGGGAAGGCCGACGGAGGGGTGGAGGAAGGACGAAAGGAAGGCTGCAGGCGAAGGGAGGTTGGTGAGGTGAGGTAAGAGGAGGAGGAGGAGGAGGAGGAGGTGTTAGTGAAGGGAAAGAAGAGTGAATGGAAAATTATCGGAAAAGGTGAGGAAAAATTGGAGACGTTAAAGGCGGAGGGAGGAAAAGGCGGCGGAGACTGGGAGGAAAAAAATGTATGAAGAAAGTTAAGAGACAAGAAGATAAAATACACGAAGAAACTTTAATGATAAGAAGAAAATACGGACGGAAGTGAATTCAAATGCTCCCGAAGTTGGATAAAAAGGAAAACCAAAGGAAAATAAATTTAGATGAATTATGAAGGCGTGTAATATGAATAAATGAACAATGAAAAATATAAAAAGAGACAAATAAGAAGCGTAATAAAACGAGGAAAGGAAACCACAGAAAATAATTAGGAAAAAAAGGGATAGATTATGAAAACGTGAGATGTGAATAACTGAAAAAAAATAGGAAAAGCGCAAAAACAAAACAAAAAACAAGGCCACCAGAGAAAATTTCACTCAACTACAAATTAATGAAGGGAAAAAGCAAAAAAATATGTGAAGATAAATAATTATGGTGACGTTAAATATGGATAACAATAAAAATAAAAATAGGAAAAGCGTAATAAAATATAAAAAAATGCAGGGCGACCAAAAAACGATGAAAGAAAAAAAAAATGAATATGCACTACGATGACGTCAAATAGATGAAGAGCTGAATAATGAAAAATAAAACAAAAACAGAAAACGTAATAAAACGAAAAATAAAATAATCACCAAGACCACCGCGGAAAATTATCTCTTTCAATACAAAATGATAAGTTTAAAAAAAAAATACCGATAAAAAATTCACGTAAAAACAGTCCAACAAAATTAAATGGCATATCAGATCACATTAATACAATTTGATAGCGATTCTAAATCCCTTTCCTCATCCACTTCGGTGCCGCGGCGTAAAAAGAGGAGGAGGAGGAAAAAGAGGAAAAGAAGGAAGAAGAGGAGGAGGAGGAGGAGGAGGAGGAGGAGGAGAAGGTCGCGGTTATGAGTTTCTCCACCAAGATTCTGTACCTTAATATTGCCGTCTTACTCTTCCTCTCCTCCTCCCTTCTCCCTCTCCCTCCTCCTATCTCCCTCTTCCCTCCTTCTATCTCCCTCTTCCCTCCTTCTATCTTCTTGTCCACCTCCCAACTTTCACCTCTCCCTCTCTCCCTTCGGCTATTACCTCCTCCTCCATTCCTTCTCCTTTTACCTTTTCTTTCTACTTCTTTCATTTTCGTCTTTTGCTTTATTCTTTTTCCTATCTCCTCTCTTCTCTTCCTAATACTATTTCCTGTTACTCCATTCCTTCCTTATCTACTCCTTGCCATTTTATTCCTTTTTGTCCCTTTCTTTCTCCTATTTCTCCTCTCCTCTTCCTTCTCTCTTTCTTTTACTGTTTCCTCTTACTGCACTCCTTTCCCATCTATCTGTTTTCCCATTCCTTCTCTTCTTATCCTTTATTCTCCTCTATTTCTTATTTAACGTTGATTTTTTTTTTCGTCTCTCTCTTCTTTTTGCTATTTCCTTTTACTCCATTACTTTCTTTCCTATTCTTTCCCTTCTTATCTCTTACTGTCTCCTCTTTCTTCATCGCCATCATTATTCTTTACCACTTTTTTTCTCTCCTCTCCCTTGGTTCCTCTACATTCCTTCATTTATCTCCTTCTCTCCCTCTTCCCTTAGTTCCTTATTCCTTCCACTTCAGTCATTCAGTTTTCCCTCTTGTTCTCTTTCGTTGTCTCTTTCATCACTCCTTCTTTCTCAGTTTCCCTACTCACGTCCTTTTCATATCCCTATTCTTCTTTCCCTCTCCTCACCTCTTCCGCTAAATTCCCTTCTCCCATTCATTTTCTTTCCATTTCATTCCCTCTTCGTCGTGTCCTAGTTTACCTTATCCCCATGCACTCTTTTCATCCTTTCTTCCATTTCATCTCCTCCTCTCCCTCTCCTCTCCCCTGTGTCCTAGTTTCCCTTATCCCTTCCCCTCTTATCATCTGAGCTCTTCTCTTCCCCCTGTTCTCCCTCTCTCGGTCTCTTCCTCTCCCTCCTCTTCTCTCTCTCGGTTCCTTATTCTCCTTCCCCCTCTTCTCCATCTCCTGCATCCTCCCTCTCGGTCCCTTCCTCTCCCCTCTCTGTCTCTTCCTCTCCCTCTTCCCCGGTCGGTCCCTCCATCTCTCCCCCTCTCGGTCCATTCCAACGTTGGTTTTCATTTGCGCGAAATGAGTCCGCCCCAGGTTGTATTTCCGAGGCAGGTGCTGCGCCCGGCTCACTGCTTCACCTTGCCCATCACATTTTTGCTCCCTAGCCGTGTACATTGCTTTTTCCGGGCCTTTGAGCTAAGTAAACAAACAATGCCCTCTCCCTCTTCCACCTCTCGGATGGCCTGGCTCTCTCCCTCTCCCTGCTGCTGGAATATGAGCCGAGAAACAACACTACTAAGGATATTAAAGCGTTTGTTGTTGGTGAATCTGAGTATTACATGAAGAGGTTTTGTGACGAATAGAAGAATAGAAGCAAAATAATGAAGTTGGCAAATGCAGTTGAAATATAAACCGAGAAACAACACTACTAAGGATATTAAAGCGTTTGTTGTTGGTGAATCTGAGTATTACATGAAGAGGTTTTGTGACGAACAGAAGAATAGAAGCAAAATAATGAAGTTGGCAAATGCAGTTGAAATATAAACCGAGATACAACACTACCAAGGATATAAAAGCGTCTGCTGTTGGTGGGTTTAACTATTATTTAAATGAAGAGGTTTTGTGAGGGTGAATCACGAGCATGGAAGGAAAAATAAAAAACAAGGTAAATGATATTCTTTCTCCTTGCAGTTGGAATAATTAAGACTCAGAGAACACAGCAAAGAATATTAATGGTCTGTTGCTGGTGGGTATTAGCAATAGATGAAGAGGTTTTGCGTGGATAAATCATAGGGGCAGTAAGTAGCGTTTGGGGCAGTAAGTAGCGTTTGGGGCAGTAAGTAGCGTTAGGGGCAATAAGAAGTGGGCTTTTTTTTCATTTATTTTTTATTTTTTTTAAGCCCTTGAGCTGTCTCCTTTGCTGTAAAAAAAGAATGGAAGGAAAAATATAAAAAAAGGGTAAATGACAGATGAATGCATTTGGAATATGACCCGGAAAACACACCCAAGAACGTTAAATCGCATTAGATGAACCGATTATGTGACGAATAGAAAAATGGAAGGAAAATATAAAAGAAGATAAGTTATATGACTCGGAAAACAATACTAAGATGTTGGTTAATCGCCAGTTGTTAGGTATTACATGAAAATTCCCAGACGATGAATTATTAGAATCGAAGGAAAAATGGAAAGTAAGGTACATGGCAGTCTCTCTCGTTTCCCCTTTGGCTAATAGTTGAGTTACTGATAAAAGAAACAGTAAGAGATGACCCCATAACCCGTCCGATGCGGTTGGCACGGATTTGGCTTTCAGTTGTAGCCTGGTAACATATACTCCCAGGTCTTTCTCTGCCTTTGTGGTGGATAGTGGAGTGTTTCCCATGTGGTATTGGTATGCTGAATATCCCCTCCCAAGGTGCATGACTTTACAATTTTCGCCATTAAATTGTAGCAGCCACTTTTTGTTCCATTCCTGTAGCTTGGTGATGTCTTCTTGTGGGAAAACATCACACATCACTGACAGTTATCTAGAAAACGACGGAGTAAGTATGCAACATCAGCATTTTTTACCCCTTTCTTGTGTAGTTTGACGTATGCTATATCCCTAACAAATCCCTTTCCATTACCTACAAAATAAAGAATAAAAATGAGCAAAACCAAACACGCAAAAGTCGTAACAAAAAACAAAAATAAATATAAAAAAACTCTTCAATCCCTCTCAAATCAATCACACCACTCAAAATAAAAACAAAAGATAAATACGTGTAATAAAACGCCCCAAAACATATAAAAAGCAAATAAAAAAAAGGAAAAGAAAAACAACACTCCCCTTCTCAAATCCCTCTCATAACAAACCCACAATCAAGCGAAACAAAGAGAGAAGCAACACAACGCAACACCCAGCAGAATCACGAAGCAAAGCAAAACAAAACAAGACAAAACAAAAGGGAAGGAGAAGGAAAACGAGAGACGAAAGAATCCCGTCCGCCGGCAATCCTGGGAACACACACACACACACACACACACACACACACACACACACACACACACACACACACACACACACACACACACACACACAGCAACACACACAAAAAAAAGCAAGACATTAGGAAGCTGACTCGCCCGGAATAGCAAGCAACACAAGCAACCAGGTTAGTCTTGGCTTCCTATCCTTTCCTCCTTCCTTCCTTTCTTTCTTCCTTCCGTCCTTTCTTTCCTTCTTCCTCGGTTCCACACTCGTTGATAACCAGCTGACGCTCTTCCCTCCTCCTCCTCCTCCTCCTCCTCCTCCTCCTCCTCTTACTCTTACTCTTACTCTTGCTCCTCTAGATCATCAAAATTAAAGCCACGTTCACACACGAGAGAGAGAGAGAGAGAGAGAGAGAGAGAGAGAGAGAGAGAGAGAGAGAGAGAGAGAGAGAGAGTAGTAGTGTGTGTGTGTGTGTGTGTGTGTGTGTGTGTGTGTGTGGCGGGGGGGGAAGAGCAGGTAAAGAAGATGCTGGAGAAAAGTGTTGACAGATGGGAGATGAGTGCTGGGAGGATGCTGGTGTTTGCTAGAGAGAGATGACTCTTCTGGGAGACTAAAAAGGAGATGAGTTTTGGAGATGCTGCATGGAGTGTGTAATTCCGAGACGTATTTTGCAGAGAGAGAATTTTCGGGAGATGGTGAGTTTTCGGGAGTTGAGTTTTCGGGAGATGAGTTGTCGGGAGATGAGTTGTCAGATGTGTTTTCGGGAGATGAATTTTCGGGAGATGAGTTTTTGGGAGATGAGTTTTCGGGAGATGAGTTGTCGGGAGATGAGTTGTCGGGAGATGAGTTGTCGGGAGATGAGTTGCCGGGAGATGAGTTGTCGGGAGGTGTGTGTTCGGGAGATGAATTTTCGGGAGATGAGTTTTTGGGAGATGTATTTTCGGGAGATGAATTTACGGGAGATGAGTAACAATGAAAACTATTGCTGGAAGATGAGACACAAAGCGAAGACGTGGTGGCACAAATACGTGTTAGGAAACTGTTTCTTGGAGATGATTTTCGAGAGACAAACAGAACGCAGAAATGACTTACACGACATAATCTGAACGTAAATAGACGATTTTTGAGAGAAACTGAACGTGAGAGATGACTTTTGAGATAACTAGAACGATTGAGATGACTTTCGAGAGATATTTAGAACGTATATGATGATTTTTAATGAAGAAATGAGAACGTATATGAATGATGAGTCGGAGGAGATTAAAAAAAAAATCCAGATCACTTTGAAGAACGTAAGTAATGAATAACGTAAATGATGAGTAAGTAAGTAACGTGAATAATGAGAAACATGAAGTAACGTTTGTATATTCCTTTTCATGCTCTTATTCTTTATTCTACTTCTTTTTTCTTCTTTTCTTTCCATTTCTTTTTCTCTCCAATTTCTAACACGGGGAGATGAGTGATGCTGAGAGATGCTGTAAAATGAGTCCTCTGGGGCGGGGATGCAAGAGATGAGTGCAAAAGAAGCTGGCTGAAGGATGCTTGAAGCTCCTCCTGTTTACCTTCACGCCTTGCCTTCATCTTAACATTCACCGGCGTGTACTTAGTCTACCTGTGCCTCCCTCTCTCACCTGTCCAGCTCCCTCCCATCCCCCTTTCCTTTCCTTGCCTCCCTTTTTCTCTCTCTTGCTTTTCCTCTCTCTTTCACCATTTTTACATCTTTCTTACTTTTCCGGGGTTTTTTTCTTTCCTCTTTTGCATTACCTGTCCCTTCCTCTCCTACCTGTTCTACTCCCCCCTTTCCTCCTTTCCTCTACTTGTTTCTCTCTCTCCCTCCTTCGCTTTCTCTCTCTCCATCCTTCTTATTTCTCTCTTTTCCTCTCCTTTCTTTAACATGTCCTGCTTCCTTCCTTCCTCCTTTCCTTTATTTGTTTCTCTCTCTCCCTCTTTCGCTTTTCCTCTCCCACTCTCTTCCTTTCCATCCTATCTGGCCGTGTCGTTTCTCTTTCCTTTTTCGCATCACTTGTCCTTCCCTCCCTCCTTCTCTCCCTCCTTCCCCCTTTACCTCTCCCTCCCTCCTACCCCCTTTTCCTTTCGTCCCTCTCCCCCTCTCACCTGCACCCCCTTGCCACACTTTTGAAACACCTGCGCTAGACATTATTAATGACACACACACACACACACACACACACACACACACACACACACACATAGACACACATTTGGGTAAGCAGGTCTCTTTACATAGTGCACCCACCCACACACACACACACACACACACACACACACACACACACACACAGGTAAGCAAGTCTTTTACCCCACCGGCCTGGAAAATGAGTTAGCTGTCCAGGTAAAAATATAGCCCGGCCATTTTTTTATTTTTTATTCAAAGATGCCTAAGAAATGACCTCCTCTTGGTGCCTCTTGGGGGACTCTTAGGCAAAGTTAAGAGTACTGTCCTACAAAGTGACTTCCTCTTTTCTGTTCCTCTTTGTTTCTTTCCTCTTTTCTCTTTCATATTTTTGTTTTCATGGTCACTTATTTTTCCTCCTCTTACTTTTCCTTATTCAGTCTTTATTCTGTCTAACTTTTCCTTTTTATTCTAATTCCTCTTTTTTTTTCTCTCCTCTTCCTACTCATATAATTTTCTTCTTCGTTTCTCTTTCTTCTCCTCCTCTTCCTCTATTTATTCCTCTTCCATTACTCTTCCTCATCTTCCTCTTCCTCTCTTACACCTTGCACCATTGTCCTCTTACAGCTCTTCATCTTTAGTCTTCCTCCTCCTCCTCCTCCTCCTCCTCCTCCTCCTCTTCATGCAGTCTAATATATTCATCCATTACCTCTTTTCATCTTATTTTCTCTCATTAACACTTTCCCCTCCCCCTTCCCTCTCCCCTCCTCCTTTATCTCCCCCTCCCTCTTGTTTCCTCCACTTCTTTCCTCTCCCTCCCTTCTTCACTTCCTTTCCTCACCTTGTCTTTTCCTTTCCAATCTCTCTTAAATTGTCTTTTCTTCTTTCTTTTCCTACCTTTTTTTCCCTTTCCTAATTCCTTCTTCTTTCCTTTTCTTCCTTTCCCTGTTTCCTTCTTCTCACCGTTTCTTTCCTTCCCTCCACCCTTCTTCCTCTTTCCCTCCTTTTACCCTTTCTTTCTTCCGTTTCCTCCTCCTCCTCACTTCATCCTTTCTCCTGCTCCTTCCCTTCCCTTCTCCTCTATCTTCTCTCCATCCCTCCCTTTCCATATCTTCGCTTTTCTCCTCCATCTTTTTTCTCTCCATTCTTCCTCTTTCCCTTTCTTTCTTTCCTTCCATCTCTCTTCTCATCCTTTCTTCCCATCTCTCTCGTCTTCTCTCCTTCCCTCCTTTCTTCCTCTCTCTCCTTCCCTCTCCTCTTCCCCTCTTCTCTCCTCCTCTCCCTCTTTCGTCCCTATTCTTCTCATTTCCTTCCCTTCTCTTCTTCCTCCATGCATAATTAGTAGAGAGGAAAACGTCTTACGAAA